>NC_140953.1:98534104-98799151 GCF_014529385.1 Adiantum capillus-veneris
TGATAGCCGTTTTTCGGCTCTCTGTGATTGCCATAGTGAGTTATCCCCCTCTATCAAATCACTCAAACACTGTGGTTACCCTCACCCTTTCACTGTATATAGGTGCGTCTGAGTTAGGGGACTTTTCCCATATTTCCTTACTGAAATAAAAACCCTCAATTAGCTAGTCATTGGGCTAATTGAGCCAAAATAATATATATATAAAAAATATAAGTATATTATGGCCCATGCGTATGTAAATATTTCTTTGTATATAGGGTCTAAATAAAAGATTTTTTCATAATTATTTTGGTATTTATTTAAACATTTCTACCTAGGTGTGTGTTATTTATGCTCTGTACATTGCCTCACCATTACCACAATTTTTCTTACCATTTTTCATACTCTTTATTCCATATAGAAATATTTTCATGTAAGCTTCTCTTATATTTGGTGTAACTCCGCCCCAACAAAAATCCAAAAAAACTAGTTTTATTTATGTGTATATTTTTTCACTATTGTGATTTTTCCCTTCCTACATCTATTTTGTTTTTTTTTTTAAAAAAAATTAGAACACCAAAAATATTTATCTTTTTATGGTAGCCTCATAATGAGAGAGATATCTTTTGACCCCTTTATATTTTTTCCACTTATATTATTTATATTTGACATGTACATATTTTTTAGACACCTCAATATTTGATTTTCTTAGTTGTACTATTCACTTATATCATGATCTCAACAATATCTTCAATTATAGACCTACCAAATAAGGTCAAGGGTAGGTGGCATGCATACATGCACTATGGAGGGCTCACTCTTGGAGGTATTCAAAAGAATCATCCAAAGAAGGACCCCACAAGGACCTTGTGCAGTGGAAAAAACCGGTCGGTTTTGCTGAATTTTAAAAATTCACTTGCTCTCCGAATTTGAAAAGGTGATACAAACAAAAGTTGTATCTCCTGGGCTAAACTTTCGCCTCAAATTTTTTCATATTTTTTTGAGCTACAAACTGTGAGCTATGATTTTATTAGTGGACCCCAGTTTTCCCATGCTATGCAGCCGCACTCTCTCTTCCACTTTATCATTTTCCTCTTTCACACACACTTCTCCACTCATCATCCCCACCTCTCTCACCACTTCTCTCTGCACCCTACTCACCTTCTCGTCAACCTTGAAGAATAAGAGAAACCATGGTAAACTCATACCTCCCACACACAATTCCATTCCAAAATTGACCACCTAGTCTCATTTTTCCTCCTCCAAATTACCCATATCTATCAAAAAAACCACAAAATTCAGCCTCTTCTCTTAAAAGACAGCATCATGGTGGTTGATTACTCAGCTTCAATTACCTTGTCTCTCAAGGAAGGTCAAGAATGGAGAAAAAATGTACCGTCAAAGCTAGTGGACCGTCAACAAGCGTCAAAATTGGCCCTACTCAAGACACTTGGAGCATCAACCTTGTAAGAAATCCACCTTTTCTTACCTCTTAAGAGTTTTTCTTCCTTATTTGTATCCTACATGGATACTCCCATTGTAAATATCCAATTCCATTGTAAATTAATACTAACTCTACTAACACTAACCCACTATGAAAAGTCCTATCACCTCCATTTCTCTCCTCTCTCTTTCCCCACCAACTTCTTGATAATTCCAAGCAAAAGAAATTAGATAAATTGCTGAAAATCTAACCCAACCATGGTTAGAGGAGTAACCCTATCCTTCAAAATTGCTATAAAAGGAGGGTGTAGCTAGCACAAAAAGGGGGGAGAAGAAAGAGCACTATGCTATAGCTTGAGAAGCCAAGCTCAACCTCTTGAGAAGGAGCTCTTGAGTGGAATCTCATTGGCATTAGGCATATGTATGTGTTGTATTAGGGGTGATTAGCAAGGGAACTCTATGCCATTGTAAGAGAGAGTGATCATTAAATTGAGAGTAGGAAATCTATCATTTCTCCTACTAGTGTAAGCCCAACATTTGGTGAATCAAGGAGGGTGAATTTGGACTAAGCATGGATACCTTGTCTCCCTTCCAACGTGAAGTCATGGACAATAATGATGTGTAAGTGTCTTGGGTTTTATTTAAGTTCTTGATAGCTTGTCTCCGGGTATTGTTATCAATTTAGCCATAAATCCCACATGGTGTAAGAGGGCGATAGGGTGGAGAGGACTCCCTTGGCCTTAAGACAGTGATTGGGGTGGTTTTTTTCTTGTGATGTGTTGTGGTGTAATTTACTCAAGCTATGTTGAACAAATACTAATCTCACTTTGATTGGTCATGACAGATTTGTAAGAAGTCATTAGTGCAACAAGCACCCCTTTCCCCTTCTCTCTCTTTCTTACATATATATATTTATGTTTGCTTGATCATTAACGATACACTTCAAAGCAGCCCGAGCACCATCTCTCTCTCTCTCTCTCTCTCTCTCTCTCTCTCTCTCTCCCTCTCTCTCCCTCTCTCTCTCGTGTTTTAGTGTGTGAGAGTGTTCCATTGGTGTTAGGGTTAGTGTAAATTCCTTGCTTGTTTGTGGGTTGCTCTAACGATTCTCCTCTTTTGCATCCTAGTTCTCTCTTAAACTAGGTGGTGTCCCTTGTGTAGTTGGGATTTGGCTGGGGGTTTGTTGTTTTGGTTTGTGTTGTGTTGTGCCCCAGCCCCATTGAGCAGCACGGGAGCCTTGAAGGGTGTCTAGAGGTTGCTCTTCTTGTTGCCCGCCCCGGACCGCTTCAAATTGGTTCCCCCATGGAGGAAAGGCTTGTGTATGTTTTGTGAAGGCTCAACCTTTAGCATAATCAAGTAGCTTGCATGAATCACGAGAATTTGTATGATCCCTTCATTCCCATTGCAAGGCAAAAGGTACACATAATTGTTAGTACTAAGTTGCAATTGCAGCGAGTAATTCGTAGAATTTTAGGTCCTCTTAGGTTGGTAGAGATAAACGCGTCAGTAAATCCTTTTATTTTGCCTCTCATTAGGTACGACCTTAGTTTGGACGTCTATATTTTTGTTTTGTTTTAAGAATTAGGTCATGCATAGACCATGGATAATGGCCCAGGAATACAGGTTTTTCCCTTTCATTTCACTCCACACATTAGAGTAAACATTGCAATTAGTAGAAAAATCCATTTTCAACAACGTATGGTATTCATGTTTGGTGTCCAAAGAGTAGGAGAAATTCTCGCATCACCAAACCCTGTCATTCTACCTCTTATTGATTATCATAGGTTATTTGATGTGAATATTTTTATTTTGTTGTAGAATAGATTGCAATTTAGAAAATATTATTGTGTAAATCTTTTAAAGAAAGAAAAAACAAAAACGTGTCACCTTGAAATCAATTCAATGGAGAGCCAACGCCAAATGTCTGGATATCCTCTTTTCTTTGGAGAGCCTGGAGAGGATGCAGAATTATTTCTAGCGAATTTCAAGATATCTTGCCGTATCAAGAGGATAGTAACTGATCAAGAACGTGTAGAAATGTTTGAGGTGGTCCTTAGGAAAGATGCTAGCACTTGGTTTGACTCTTTTCCTGAGGAAGTTAAAGGGAATTACACGGAAGTTTTGAATCGTTTCAAGAAATACTTCTTTGATCCCCAAAACACTCAGAAATTATGGCAAGACATTGTTTCTCATAAGCAGAAAGACTTAGATGACTACTACTTGTACAAGCAAGAGTTTCTACGTCTTTGGGCTCTATGGATACGAAATGTTGCTAACCCTGGTGATGGTGCAGAATTTTTAAAGAAGGAGAGGTTCATAGCCGGACTCTTTCCTGACCTTCAGGTAAAAGTTGAGGCGGGTGCACCTGCTACTTTTGATGCAGCTGAAACTAGGGCTGCTGAGAAGTATAGGAAACTCAAGTGCTTAAGGGGAGAGGTTCCAATAGAAGGTCTTAGACCCAAAGGTAAGTCACAAGCATCAACATCTAGGGAGCTTCCTGAGGAAACGACTAAAGTGATTGAGAAGCTAAATGAATCTTTAAGCAGCCTGTCAATTCACCTTGCACAATTTGTAGGTCCAAATGGACAAGCAAAGAATTCAGAAGAGAGAGAGCCACGAACTAGGAGAGTCTTGCAATGTTGGAATTGCGGAGAGTCTGGACATGGGATGTATAATTGTCCTTGGCCCCGTGGAGAGCCAGGGAGACCTAACTTGAATTACCCAGTGATGAATGCAGGAGAAGGAGCTGGTCAACAACCAAGGCTTCTATAAAGGCCAAATGGACCAAGACCACCTCCACAAGGGGTAGAAGGAGTTCCACCTTTGCCAGATCCAAATGTGCATGTGGTAGAGGTGACAAATTCAAATGAGGTTGACATGGAAGCCAATGGCATTAAGCGTGGCCGAGGAAAAGGTAAAGAGAAAGAAGGAGTCACATCACAGAGTGACCATGGACAAGGCAAGAAGGCAAAGGAAACCAAGGAAACCAAGAGGACTCGACGTCGTATCAACCTCCAAGACTTCCCTCTTGGACATGGTATGGCTTCGTACAACTTGTTGAAAGACATGAGAGGTAAGGGTCCTGATATTTCATGGCCTCAATTTCTTGCATTATGTCCACAAGTTAGGAGGGATTTAACAAGGGCAGTTAGCACTAGGAGAAAGGTAAAAGAGAGTGTGCCTGTTGTAAAAATTGCACAAGCTGAAATGAATGAGGACATTACACCGGTGCTAAACTGTTACATCAAAGGAAGATTGGTTAGGAAAGGTCTAGTGGATGGGGGTGCACAAATTTGCATCATGACACAGAGACTCATGCAAAGACTAGGCATGCACATCCAGGAGACACTTGAAATCAAAGTCAAGATGGCAAACAATAGCAAGGCTAGGTGTGTAGGCATTTGTAAAAATGCCTTTGTAGAGGCCTTTGGCATTAAGAAAGCGGTGGACTTTTATGTTATGTCGACCAAGGGAAGTGGTTATCCATTTATCCTAGGAAGACCATGGCTAATGAAAATGCGAGCTTTGCAGGATTGGGAGAGTGGGAAATTAATTTGCAGGAATGACAATCATAAGAAGGTTGTCTTTGACATGAAGGAGCAACGCCAAGAGGAGCTCCATGAAGAATCATCTCAAAGTGAGACGGAAGAAGGTTGGACCGATAGAAATTCAGAAGAAGAAAGTAGCGGCAGCATTACTCAAGAGAAGTCTTCCATCGAAGTCATGGGGGTAAGTTTTAAGCCAAGCAACCAAGAGACCTCTTGTCAAGGCTTGGAGGAGGTAGGTCCTCAAGAGAACGAAGGTGTTCAAGATGAAGGGATGCTGGAAGGTATGCTATCAACAACACTTACAAAGGATGAAAGAGAGGAGTTCAAATGTGTGCTAAGGAAGTTTCCTAGGCTTTTTGCTAAAGACTACACCGACGTGCGTGGGGTAGATGTTGTTCAACACAAGATTGAGTTAAAGCCTGAGGCCACACCTAAAGCTCAGAAGCTACGAAGGCTAGGAGTTATAAAGGAACAGGCTCCACTCAAGGAGGTAAGAAAGCTTCTAGCAGCAGGTTTCATTTATCCAGTGGAGAATTCAGAGTGGGTCTCTCCTGTTGTTGTCACTCCTAAGAAAAATGGCAAGTGGATGGTGTGTGTGGATTACCGTCCCCTCAATGAGGCAACAAAAAGAGATCACTTTCCCCTCCCATTCCAGGATGAGATACTAAATGAGGTAGCTGGTCATGAGAAGTACACTGTGTGCGATGGTTACTCAGGTTACTTTCAAATAGGGATTGCATTGGAAGATCAATTGAAAACAACCTTTATCACTCCTTGGGGTTGTTATGCTTTTAGAGTCATGCCATTTGGTCTGACAAATGCTCCTGCAACATTCCAACGTTTCATGAATATGGTGTTTCAAGCATTCTTTGGTAAGTCAATTAGGGTGTTCATTGATGATTTCTGTATTTATAGCTCAAAATCATTGCATCTACAAAGGGTAGAAGAAGGTTTAAAGAAGCTCTACGACATGGGAGGTCAACTCAACCCCGATAAGTGCCATATAGGTGAGGATGAAGTAATCTTTCTTGGTCATAAAGTTTCTTACAAAGCCATTGAAGTGGATCCTTCAAAGGCAAAGGCTCTTATTGAGCTACCATCACCCAAGAGTCTTAAGGAGGTCATCTCATTCATTCAAAAGGTGAAGTATATGTAACGCTTCATTCACTTAGCCTCGGAGTTACTTCACCCTTTGCAAAAGATGACACAACAAGTAGAATTTGCATGGTCTGATGAGCTTGAAGAGTACTTTTGTGATTAAAGCCATTTTGTCAGAGCTACCAACACTCATGCCTCCTTGTTGGGAGTACACATTCTTTGTTAGCTCTAGTGCTGGGAAAGAAACAATTGGTGCAGTTTTGCTACAACAAGATCTCTATAGTACCAGGATGCGGCCCATCTACTTTGCTAGTAGGGTCATGAATGCTTTAGAGAGAGGCTACACGGAGGCAGAACTCATGATGCTTTCTCTCATGTTTGCGATAAGGAAGTTTAGATCCTACTTGATCCCAAAACCTTTTGTAATCCTCACCGCAGAGAATTTGTTCCCTTGGGTGTCATCTCAAATGAATCTTAGTACTAGGATCTCAAAGTGGATTATGGAGTTGCAAGAGTTTCAATACTCTTTCAAGGTAGAAGATAGTGTGCGTGCACAATTGGCAGGGATTCTCACTTATAGGGTGCATGAAAAGGAGATTAAGGTGCCTGAAGTAAATACCCTACCATTGCCACCACCAAAAAGTATTCCTAATGCTTTTACCTTGTTCTTTGATGGAGCTTTTCGTCGAGCCACAGGAAAAGCAGGGGGAGGGCTAGTGTTGCTCAACCCAAGTGGAGAGGTGGTCATGAAAGAGAAGTTCAATCTACCAAGTTCAGCTAGCAACAATGAAGCAAAATATGACACACTACTTCATGGTTTAAAAATATGCATTGGCCATGGTATACAAAGTCTCATGGTAAAAGGGGATGCACTTCTCATTGTGAAGTAGATTTTAGGCATTTGGGCATGCAAAAATGAAAGACTAATGGACAAAGTTCATACCATCCGTAGGCTATTTAATCAATTTGAGGAGGTGCAATTATATCATATTCCTAGGAAACAAAATGAAGATGCTGATTTACTTGCACAACAAGCCGTTGCATGTGTAAAGAAAGAAGTGCAGGTCATCATGGTGGCGGCTTCTGTGAAGCAACCGAGGTACCAGGGATTGGAGTCATTGGCTCCCATCATTGGCTACATTTTGGAGGGTGAGTTTCCACCAGACTTCACAAAAGCTCAGAAGAGGAGACTCATGAAGAAGGCAAGCATGTATCTCTTCCTAGAAGGCTCCCTCTATCAAAGAGGGAAGGATAAAGTGTGCAGAAGAGTACCAACTATCGCGAAAATTCCAGCCATTCTAAAAGGTTTGCATGAAGAGGCATGTGGTGGTCATTTTTCCCAAGAATTAACTGTGAAGAAGATTTTGCTTGCGGGGTATGTTTGGCCAAGTCTGCATGTGGATGTCCAACATTGGTGTAAAAGTTGTCACAATTGTCAGGTAAATGGGAATAGAAGATTGATTTATGGTCCAAGGCAAATTGTGCTTGCAAATGGACCCTTTGCAAAGTGGGGCATTGATGCTATGGGTCCTCTGCCTAGGACAAAAAATGGTAAACTCTACATTCTAGTGGCTGTAGACTATATGACTAGGTGGGTGGAAGCACAAAGTGTGGCAAAGGTAAATGAGAGGACAGTGAGCAAATTCGTCTACACTCACATTTGTTGTAGATTTGGCACACCTTTGGAGATTGTTTTTGATAATGGTCCACGGTTTAGAAAGGGATTGCTCACAGAAGTCTGTGAAGAACTTCGCATTCTACATCGTCACAGTACACCCTACTATCCCCAATCAAATGGTTTGGTAGAAAAAGCTAATGGTGTCATTGCAGGCATCATTAGAAAGATGGTGAAAAACAAGACAAAGTTGTGGGATGACTTCTTGGATGGTGCCTTGTGGGCATATCGAACCACATATAGGGAATCCACAGAGTTCACACCATTTCACTTGGTCTATGGTCAAGAGGCTTTACAGCCAATTGAACTAAGCATTCCAACAATGCGACTTCATGGAAAATCAGCACAAGATGATCAAGAAGCATGGATGGATCGACTTCTTACCTTAGCTGAGCTTGAGTGGAAAAGAGAAGCAGCATACGAGTGCTATAAGAGGAAAGCCACACAGACAAAGGAGAAGCTTGACAAGAAACTAAAGGACAAAGGCATCAATGAAGGAGATCTTGTGCTAAGGTATGACAATCGACTCGATAATCGTTTTGATGCCAAATTTGAAACAAGATGGCAGGGGCCATACATAGTCAAGAAGGCTTTCAATTCAACTTACTATCAACTTATGGACTTGAATGGGAAAGAGCACTCCAGGAAGGTAAACGGCTATCGCTTGAATCCTTACTTGAGTCGCCTTCTACCAAAGGATCTACCAGAGCAAAAGGCAACTATCCCATGTAAGTATTGTTCCATGAAGCATGAGTGTAACACAAACCAAAATTCCAAGGGGCCAAACAATGAAGATCTTGTCAAGGACTCTGAAGCACTCTCTTTGGAAAAGATTCTTTATGATGGTACATGAATATACCATCATCCTGGGGGAGGGCTAATGATAGCCGTTTTTCGGCTCTCTGTGATTGCCATAGTGAGTTATCCCCCCCTATCAAATCACTCAAACACTGTGGTTACCCTCACCCTTTCACTGTATATAGGTGCGTGTGAGTTAGAAGACTTTTCCCATATCTCCTTACTGAAATAAAAAACCCTCAATTAGCTAGTCATTGGGCTAGTTGAGCCAAAAAATAATAAAATAAAAAGAATATAAGTATATTATGGCCCATGCGTATGTAAATATTTCTTTGTATATAGGGCCTAAATAAAAGATTTTTTCATAATTATTTTGGTATTTAGCTAAATATTTCTACCTATGTGTGTGTTATTTATGCTCTGTACATTGCCTCACCATTACCACAATTTTTCTTACCATTTTTCATACTCTTTATTCCATATAGAAATATTTTCATGTAAGCTTCTCTTATATTTGGTGTAACTCCGCCCCAACAAAAATCCAAAAAAACTAGTTTTATTTATGTGTATATTTTTTCACTATTGTGATTTTTCCCTTCCTACATCTATTTTGTTTTTTTTATAAAAAAAAATTAGAACACCAAAAATATTTATCTTTTTATGGTAGCCTCATAATGAGAGAGATTTCTTTTGACCCCTTTATATTTTTTCCACTTATATTATTTATATTTGACATGTATATATTTTTTAGACCCCTCAATATTTGATTTTCTTAGTTGTACTATTCACTTATATCATGATCTCAACAATATCTTCAATTATAGACCTACCAAATAAGGTCAAGGGTAGGTGGCATGCATACATGCACTATGGAGGGCTCACTCTTGGAGATATTCAAAAGAATCATCCAAAGAAGGACCCCACAAGGACCTTGTGCAGTGGAAAAAAACGGTTGGTTTTGCTGAATTTTAAAAATTCACTTGCTCTCCGAATTTGAAAAGGTGATACATACAAAAGTTGTAGCTCGTGGGCTGAACTTTTGCCTCAAATGTTTTCATATTTTTTTGAGCTACGAGCTGTGAGCTATGATTTTATTAGTGGACCCCAGTTTTCCCATGCTATGTAGCCACACTCTCTCTTCCACTTTATCATTTTCCTCTTTCACACATACTTCTCCACTCATCATCCCCACCTCTCTCACCACTCCTCTCTGCACCCTACTCACCTTCTCCTCAACCTTGAAGAATAAGAGAAACCATGGTAAACTCATACCTCCCACACACAATTCCATTCCAAAATTGACCACCTAGTCTCATTTTTCCTCCTCCAAATTACCCATATCTATCAAAAAAACCACAAAATTCAGCCTCTTCTTTTAAAAGACAGCATCATGGTGGTTGATTACTCAACTTCAATTACCTTGTCTCTCAAGGAAGGTCAAGAGTGGAGAAAAAATGTACCGTCAAAGCTAGTGGACCGTCAACAAGCGTCAAAATTGGCCCTACTCAAGACACTTGGAGCATCAACCTTGTAAGAAATCCACCTTTTCTTACCTCTTAAGAGTTTTTCTTCCTTATTTGTATCCTACATGGATACTCCCATTGTAAATATCCAATTCCATTTGTAAATTAATACTAACTCTACTAACACGAACCCACTATGAAAAGTCCTATCACCTCCATTTCTCTCCTCTCTCTTTCCCCACCAACTTCTTGATAATTCCAAGCAAAAGAAATTAGAAAAATTGCTGAAAATCTAACCCAACCATGGTTAGAGGAGTAACCCTATCCTTCAAAATTGCTATAAAAGGAGGGTGTAGCTAGCACAAAAAGGGGGGAGAAGAAAGAGCACTATGTTATAGCTTGAGAAGCCAAGCTCAACCTCTTGAGAAGGAGCTCTTGAGTGGAATCTCATTGGCATTAGGCATATGTATGTGTTGTATTAGGGGTGATTAGCAAGGGAATTCTATGCCATTGTAAGAGAGAGTGATCATTAAATTGAGAGTAGGAAATCTATCATTTCTCCTACTAGTGTAAGCCCAACATTTGGTGAATCAAGGAGGGTGAATTTGGACTAAGCATGGATACCTTGTCTCCCTTCCAACGTGAAGTCATGGACAATAATGATGTGTAAGTGTCTTGGGTTTTATTTAAGTTCTTGATAGCTTGTCTCCGGGTATTGTTATCAATTTAGCCATAAATCCCACATGGTGTAAGAGGGCGATAGGGTGGAGAGGACTCCCCTAGCCTTAAGACAGTGATTGGGGTGGTTTTTTTCTTGTGATGTGTTGTGGTGTAATTTACTCAGGCTATGTTGAACAAATACTAATCTCACTTTGATTGGTCATGACAGATTTGTAAGAAGGCATTAGTGCAACAAGCACCCCTTTTCCCTTCTCTCTCTTTCTTACATATATATGTTTATGTTTGCTTGATCATTAACGATACACTTCAAAGCAGCCCGAGCACCATCTCTCTCTCTCTCTCTCTCTCTCTCTCTCTCTCTCTCTCTCTCTCTCTCTCTCACACACACACACACACAGCCGTTTTTTGACCTAGTAGGCAGCAGTTCACTCTTTTGACCATAACTTGCTCATCCGAACTCTGATTTAGGTGATCTATAGCCTCAATCGAAGAGCACGAAGCCCTCTACGCATTGATGTAAAGACAGAATTTTTATGTGTAATGAAAGGCTTTGCTGTAATAGAATCTCAGAACTGAAAAAACTGTCAAAACTTTGCGTTTTTGTTGCCGACTTGAAGGCAATGTCAGACAAAACTCGCAAGGCTGGAAAAGCCACACTCGCCATGGAGAATGATGCAAATCTCCAAGGAATTTGGATGCTAATCCAACCACATCGTCTACAACAACGAAAGCAATGATCATGGCTTACTTGATCTCGTTACAAGAAACCGTCAACAAGCAAGGTGAAGAGTTGCGCGCACTTGCAATGGAGAATGGTACTTTAAGTATTCTCGTTGTGGAGAATGAGCACCTCAAGAAGGTTCTTGAAATGAAAACAACACGCTTGATGCATCTTGAGAATGAAGTTCAAGAATGTAAACGCTCTCTTGTGGACATGAATGTAGTGAAAGAGCGCTTGAGCAAAGTTGAGAGTGATCATGTATTGAAAGAGGAAACGATAGATACAATACGACATGATGTATGTGAGATGAGAAATGCATCCAAATCATGGGCTGATATATGTAAGGATAATGTGGTTTCTACATCTCCTATCACGCAAGCCGTTGTCCAAGCAAAGAATGTAGAGAATGTGGACACTCAAGAATTGCACGAACGACAAAAACGCTCAAAGAACATCGTCATTCGTGGAATCAAGGAGGAAAGCATGGAAACACCCCAATCTCTTGCGGTTGCTATTGAAGAGTTTTTTGCTACACACTTTGGCATGTCAGGAATCATGGCTTATGGTGCACATCGAGTTGGAAAACAAGGAGTCCCTCGCTCGGGAGAAAGACCTATTGTATGTACCATGGCTGATGAGGTAAAGAGAAAGATCATCCTTGACAATGGTTGGATCTACCTCAAAGGAACGGGTTGTAATGTATATGAGGATCGCACTCTTATGCAACAAAATTTACGTCGCAAAGCATACGAGGAAAGAAGCAAGAAGGTTAAGGTATCATCTCAAGAAGAAAAGTCACTTGAGGAGGATGCAAGTCCACCCAACAAATAGGGACACATGATCTATGAGACCAACTCACGCTTGCGAATAAGCTTTTGGAATTGTAACGGGTATCCATGGAATGCGGGAATTGGCATTGATGAGCTTACCAATGACTCCGATGTGATACTTCTTGTCGAAACATGGGAGCATGATGCGCAACGAATTCTTGGATTTGACAAATACGATGTACATTCTTTGATGTGGGCCAAAAATGCAAAGCAACGAAGAGGCCAAGGAGGCGTAGCATGTATGACCAAAAAGGGTTTGAAAGATGTTTCCATTGTCAAAGAAGATAAGTATAAACGCTACTTATGGCTGAAAATCAGCCCACCAAATGGTCAAGTCATGTTTGTGGCTGGCTGCTACATTCCTCACTATGACTCCAACTTTTATGCTCGCTTGAATATGGATAGAGATCAGCCCTTTGTTGAACTAGAGGAAGAAATTGCTCATTACAAGGATCAAGGTGAAGTCATTGTTTTTGGAGACATGAATGCTCGCACAAATATGTTACAACATGACACACAACAAGTCGACATGCCGCATGTATCAAGAAGAGTGGATGACTCATACATGTATAATCGAAGTTCTAATGATGTAAAAGAAGTGGATCACTATGGAAAGTCACTTCTACATATGTGCAATAGTACCGGAATGCTCATTGCAAATGGTGTATCTCTATGGCAAGGCACCAATGACTTTACATGTAGAAAGCACAATGGTGCTAGCGTGATTGACTATATGTTGTTCTCAGAAGCCACTCTAGAATGCACACAAAGCTTTACACTTGGTGAATGGAATCCGGAATCGGATCATAGGATGTTATGTATTGACCTCAAGTGTGGTAAACGGCCCGAGCATGTAGCCTCCAATCATGATGTGAATCATTTGTACCTACGTCTAGACTTCAAACGAGCACTTATATATGCTGATATGGTGGACCAAATGTTAAGCATGATAGAGCATCAAGGGAGCCTAACATTAGAATGCAAGTGGAAAGTTTTCAAAGAAGTAATTTTCTCTTGTGCGAAGGAATGCTTTTAGGTGAAACACATGTCTTGCAAAAGGTCTAAGAAGGGTAGCACCAAGAAGAAATGGTTTGACATGGAATGTAGTCAAGCCCGAAAACACTTGCTAAGATTGGATGCAATCAAAGACAAGGAAGTTTACTTGGAATGTTCACACACATACAAAGCACTTGTTCAAAAGAAGAGGAGAAGGTGGGAAGTCGAAAAACAACTTCTTTTAGCACAAGAGAAAGCACATGCATGTGGCAAGTTTTGGCAAAATCTAAAAGGCAAGCGCGTTGAGAGCTTTGGTGACTTGACTCTTGAGGATATGTATATGCATTGTAAGAACCTCTATGAGCAACCCAATGTTGATAAGATGGAGGGTTGTAGCTCCCTTCCATTTATGTCTCCCTTCTTTACCATTGAAGATGTATCCCGCGCGCTTGAGAAACTTGCTACTCGCAAGGCAGGTGACCTTCAAGGTGTCAAGGCTGAAATGATTAAATAGACAAGCAAGAAAACACGATATTGGATATGCGATATGTTTAACCTTGCACTTCAGTATGGCATGCCTCATGATTGGAGTGCAAATTGGATCAAACCTTTGCACAAAGGAGGAGATGTAAACAATGTGAACAACTATCGCACTATAATGGTTGGTTCTTTGATGGCAAAGTTATTTGGATGTATCATGGAGATGAAGATAAGTGAATGGGCTGAAAAGAATGGCAAACGTGCGCTTGGCCAAGCAGGTTTTCGAAAGCATCATAGCACTATTGATCACCTTGTCACTCTTCGAGTTCTTATGGAAGCGTCTCGATTGAAAGGAAAAAAGTTGTATTGTTGCTTTGTGGATTTCAAGAAAGCTTTTGACATGGTACCGCGAGGAAATCTTTGGAAATGTATGCAAAGCCTTCAAGTGCCGAGAGAATTTATGCATGCAGTCTTTCGCATCTACCAAAAAGTGATATGTCGATTACGTATGGGAGATGGAATTTCAGAATTTTTTGCAAGCACTATTGGTGTCAAACAAGGATGCCCACTTTCCCCAACCCTCTTTGGGCTACTCATTGATGAATTGGAATACATGGTTCTTGATTTTATGCAGCAAGAAGGCATAGAAGAGGTTAAGATTGGAAATGCGGTGATCATGATTTTGCTTTATGCCGATGATGTAGTGCTCTTGGCACATACCTTAGAAGATGCACAAAAGCTTATGAGTGTCTTGGAACGCTTTTGCCTACATAGTAGGCTGATCGTGAATGGATCCAAAACCAAGGTTATGCTTGTAAAGACCCTCAATGACAAAAATCCATGCATTGTATACAACAATGAGAAACTTGAAGTGGTAGATCACTTCAAGTACCTTGGCCTTGAGGTTCCATCCAATCATAAATGGAAGGATTGTGCAATCCGTCGCTTGGAAGCCGGAAAGAGGGCTTATTATGCATTTGAGAACATGTGCAATGCAGGAGAGATCAAGTGTTGGGCTCTCAAAAAGTACCTCTTTGACACATTGGTGACACCGGTGCTTCTTTATGGAGTGGAGGTGTGGGGTGGAAGCATCGGGAAGTCTACTTGGAAAGAGTTTGAGAATGTCCAAAAGCGTTTTCTCACCAACTTTCTCCAAGTCAAGACACAAACACCCTACATGCTCTTACTTCTTGAGTCCGGATCGCTTCCCATTGAGGTCTTGGGCATGGAAAGGGTTGTGGAGTACATGCGTAAGACACAACGTAGCCCTTTGCATCGACTTCCTAGAATCGCATATGAAGCAAGTCAAAAGGTTCAAAAGACATGCAAGAGCAAAATACTAAGTTCGGGGTGGATGCTTGATATCAAGAAATGGTTTGGAAGATGGGATGCATGTCACTTGGTCAAGGATGCGTCGATCGACTCCCAAGTTAATGAGGCCTTCTTACAACGCCAATGTATCATGGCTTGGGAGAAATCCGGAGGTTCTCGCTTCAGCCATTACACCACACACGTTGCCCCAAACTACAAATCTCTCTTCTTCTCGGAACGAGGTAACCGAACCCATTCCTACATCCTTGAGCCCATCCCGTTGAGTGCGATCCGCACCATTGCCTCCATTCGTCTTAGCTCCCATTCTCTACGCTGCGAGACAGGACGTTGGGGCACTGGCGAGGAGTGTCATCGACTTTGCACCTTATGCCCTAGTCAAGTGCGAGAGAGTGAGTACCACACACTACTTGAGTGCTCAGCTTTTGACCACATTAGGTCCTCTTTTTCCCATATATTCAGCCATGAGCTCTCCCTACATACCTTCCTCTCCCAACCACGATCTGGACTCTCTATTGCGACGCTCATTTCAGCCATTTTTGAGCATCGAGAGTCACTTATGAACTCCACTCACACCACGTGACATGTTCATTTGGTCCCATAGGTCATATTTGACCTCCCAGGACGATAATAGAACTATCTATCTATCTATCTATCTATCTATCTCTCTCTCTCTCTCTCTCTCTCTCTCTCTCTCTCTCTCTCTCTCTCGTGTTTTAGTGTGTGAGAGTGTTCCATTGGTGTTAAGGTTAGTGTAAATTCCTTGCTTGTTTGTGGGTTGCTCTAACGATTCTCCTCTTTTGCGTCCTAGTTCGCTCTTAAACTAGGTGGTGCCCCTTGTGTAGTTGGGATTTGGCTGGGGGTTTGTTGTTTTGGTTTGTGTTGTGTTGTGCCCCAGCCCCATTGAGCAGCACGGGAGCCTTGAAGGGTGTCTAGAGGTTGCTCTTCTTGTTGCCCGTCCCGGACCGCTTCAATATATATATATATATGTATATATATATATATATATATAGAGAGAGAGAGAGAGAGAGAGAGAGAGAGAGAGAGAGAGAAAGAGAGTAATATATATATATATATATATATATATATATATATATAGAGAGAGAGAGAGAGAGAGAGAGAGAGAGAGAGAGAGCAAGACAGAGAGAGAGATAGGGAAATAGAGAGAGATAGGAAAATAGAGAGAGAGAAAGAGATAGGGAATAGAGAGAGAGAAAGAGAGTGATATATATATATATATATAGAGAGAGAGAGAGAGAGAGAGAGAGAGAGAGAGGAAAATAGAGAAATAGAGAGAGAGACATAGGGAAATAGAGAGAGAGAGAGAGAGAGAGAGAGAAAGAGATAGCGAGAGCGAGAGAAAGAAAAAGAGAGATAGCGAGAGCGAGATCGAGAGATAGGCTACGTAGAGAGAGAGAGAGAGAGAGAGAGAGAGAGAGAGAGAGAGAGAGAGAGAGAGAGAGAGAGAGAGAGAGAGAGAGAGAGAGAGAGAGAGAGACACACACACACACACACACACAGAGAGAGAGAGAGAGAGAGAGAGAAAGAGAAAGAGAAAGAGAGATAGCAAGAGAGAGAGAAAGAAAGATAGGGTACGTAGAGAGAGCGAGAGAGAGAGAGAGAGAGAGAGAGAGAGAGAGATAGGAAACAGAGAGAGTGAGAGAGAAAGAGAAAGAGAGATAGCGAGAGCAAGATCCAGAGAGAGAGAAAGAGAGATAGTGAGAGCGAGATCGAGAGAGAAAGAACGAGAGATAGGGTCAGAGAGAGAGAGAGAGAAAAATAGAGAGATAGAGAGTGATATATATATATATATGTAGAGAGAGAGAGAGAGAGAGAGAGAGAGAGAGAGAGAGAGAATTAACTAGAGATAGCTACGAAGATAGAGAGAGAGATAGATAGTAGATAGAGAAAGTCGGTGTGAAAGAGTTAGGTTGGCTAACCAATTGTGTGAAAAGGACAGAAACTCTCTCTACCTCTCTCTCTCTCCCTCTAGAAGAAACTATGGAACTAAAAGAGGCAAAGGGGTTTTGCCCGCTACATGCATTGTCATGTACACCTGGGAGTGCACATATGTGTCTACCCATATAGGATTTGACCAATAAAGACGAGATTTTGACTCGGTGGTCCTAATCTCCGTACACCTCTGGACCGAATGCGAGGTAGACTAGAGAATGCGAGGTAGTTTACATTGTGAGGAGTTTAATTATTAAAACAACATTCATAATCATTGTATATGGCAACGTCATCAACTAACATGGAGGAAAATATTGCATGCTCGTGCACGCTCTGCAAGTATCAAATTCTGCGCATGCGTAGGATATGTAATGAGCATGTGCACAAGTACGGAGAGTTTGCTAGAGAAATTATACAGAATCTACGATACGACTCCTACGGAATGGGCATTGATTTTCGTGACATAACACCTACATCTGAGAGAGAGAGAAAAAGGATTATGCATGGAGGTCTGACCAATATAGAGCCAAGGCTCGAAGCAGAAAAGGGATTACAGACAGAAGACAATGGCATGGAGGAGATGTTGGATACCTTCTTCCAGACAAGCGAGGAGAACGCTAACGAAGCAGCACCAGAAGCCGTGCGCCTATCTCTTGAAGACATGTTGAGGAAGTTGGCACGTCAACCAATCTATCAAGGCGCCAAAATATATGTACTTCATACTTGTCTAACATTTTTGAATCTTCAGTCAGTGTACGGGTGGTGAGATGCAAGCGTCATTGCTTTGTTTAGGTACGTAACTTACAAAAGAGATTTTTCGATTGCAACGGTGACATGCTCGGAGAGATTTTTTTTTAATGTGGCTTAAACAGGTTGTTGCGGGAGCAACTTCTCCCAGCTGGCAATGAAATGCCCCCCTCCAGGCTAGACGCAAAGCAACTATTGACGTCAGTTGGCTTGGACTACAACAAGATTCATGCATGTCCAAATGATTGCATTCTTTTTCGCAATGAATTCGCAGATTGTTTGTCGTGTCCTAAGTGCGGAGCAATGCGCTACAAACAAGATGCGGGTCGTGAGACAGTGCGAGCTAAAGTGTTGCGGCATTTCCCTATTATTCCTAAGATAAAAAGCATGTTTTGTTGCAGTTCCATTGCAAAGTTGATGCAGTGGCATTCTACGAATAAATCCAGTGATGCAACATTTAGGGTGGCCGCTGATTCAAGGCCTTGGAGGCACATTGAATATACCTAGCCACATTTTAAGAGTGAACCACACAATTTGCGTTTGGGCATGGCAATGGATGGAGTCAATCCATCCATTTGTCTTGAGAAGATCGTAATGGAGCACTTGGCCTGCGTGCCTTATCAATTTCAACCTCCCTCCATGGCTTGCCATCAAGAAGGGTCATTTGATATTAGGCTTGATTGTACCTGGTAAGTTCAAGGCAAAAAACATGGATGTTTATCTAGCTACACTAGTTGATGAGCTCCAAGAGTTATGGCATGGGATCGACATAGCAGATGTGGTTGAACTAGTAGGACAACAGCATGCAAGGATCCATTCCAGGAATGAAACATTTGTCCATTCTCCATACGTTGTCGTACTGGGGTGATCTACTAATTAACCATTTGCTGGATCCAATGCATATATTCAAGAATGTGGGAGAGCTCCTCTAGAAGATAATCATGGGAATGAAAGACAATCGAGCTTCATGAGATGATTTGCAGTCAGTTGGAAAGATGCTAGAGTTGTGGCTTTTCTCCAATGCAGTTGGCCAAACAAAGCATCCAAGAGCGCCATGGGTATTGCTAAAAAGCGAGGAGCAACAAGTCAAGAGGGTGATTTTAGAGTTCAAGATGCCAACAAGATATATGCGATGTCTCAATACAGCATTCACCCGTGACGATCAACAGTCAGGACTGAAATCGCACGACTGGCATACGTTCTTGCAATTCATTCTTCCAATTGTGATCAAGGGGTGTTTAACGGAGGAAGGGCGGTCCTGCATATACAAGATTTCAGAGCTAGTGCGGTGGATCTCTTACAAGGAGATACGAGAGGAATCTATTGTAGTCGCAAGGGATAACTCCATTGAGGCAGTTTGCATGATTGAGAAGTATCTACCCACGAGCTACCTAACTATCCAAATGCACTTGCTCGTCCATGTAGTAGATGAGGTTGCAGTCGTGGCAGGTACAGTCCACAGCCATTGGATGTTCTTTCTAGAGCGGTTCATGAAAACACTTAAGGGTTTTGTTGGTCAAAAAGCGCATCCAGAGGAGAGCATGGCAGAAGGATGGCTGGTGCAAGAGTCTCTTGTCTTGACGATCGAATTTCTATCCCTTTCTGACCTAGAAATTCCTCAACTGTGGAGTGATGAGGAGGATGCAAGATTGGTGGGAGAGGAGCCGCAGGGGCAAGGGGTGCCAAAGAAAATGAACAATGCCATGCGAGAAAAGATCATGAAGTTTTGTATACTAAATTCAGAGCCGATGCAAAAATGGCTTGAAAGGTAAGAAGAAGAGAAAGAGAGACGCAATAGGGAGAGACACGATTTCAGGCGAAGCCGAACAACTAGAGGCTTACCCTTGCCAGACTATCTCACTCCTACAATGGCATGGTTGGACTGGACAACGAGAGCAGCTCGACAGATCGGAGAACGCATATCTCTAGAAGAGGAAGAGCTGGCTATTGGATGTGACTGGAGGTATCATACATACATGGCACTGTGGTCGCATGGAAAGCATTTTAGAATACAAAAAATTGACAGCAGAAGAAACACGTTTGACAGTGGGGTAATGGTTATTTTCATGCAAAAGAGAAGGGCCAGTGCTAGAGACACGAATGAGAGCACTAGCAACCTTGATTACTGTGGTCTGGTGTCAGATAGCCTGAAAGTCAGCTTCAGGCGGTTTGAGATGTTTTTGTTGGATGTGAAGTGGTTCAAGGTGATTACTTTTGATTGCAATGCAACGGTACGCAGAGATGGAAACAAGCTTGTGAAAATAGATTCTACAAAGGTTTGGACAGATGCGAGAGACACATTTGCTCTCCCCGAGCATTGCGAGCAAGTGGTCTTTGTATCGGACCCTCAAGAGAGACAACGGTGGTTTGTGGTTCAGGTTGCTCCAAGAAATAAACAAGTATTTGAAGGGCAAGAGCTCTTGGAGGAAAGTCGGTCAGATGACGCAGATACTACTGTGACATTACATGAGATGGACGAAGGTATGGAAGAGGAAGCTGACATATATACGAGGGATTATGCAGACGAGGTAGATATGACACTTGTAGATGAAGATGCAATGGATGAAGACAATCTGCAAGAACGATTTGGGTCAGAGCTATGTCTGCAATTAGAGATAGACGATGATACGGTGAAAGATCTTATTGATGATGCCTCACTCGTCGAGGCCTAGGCCTATAAGTTTTTGTGTGAAGATGTTGATTTAAAGTTAAGCTTAAATTTAATTTAAACAAAGGTGTTTGTGTGAAGACTTTCTTTATGCAGGACTTTAGTATGGCAGACCAGTGTCCAGATCCCACTTCTATGAGTGCAGATGCATTTATGGGCTTCGTCACACGGATGATGCCCAGCCAGATGGCAGAGGCGTCTCAGTACTAGGTAGCCAGAGGCACGGGTACTACGCCTCCGGGCTTTAGACCCGAGGGTCCGACGCCTATGGGAGGGACACCTATGGGGGAAGGGACGCCTGCATGTACGATGCCTGCGAGGTCTCCCATCATGGCCGCTTCGACACCTAGGGGTATGAAAGAGGCGGATACGTTCTCATCTCTGTAGCACAAGCGCACTCGTAGATCTCGATGATCGTCAGGTGGAGGTGGTGGTTGCTCGGGAGGAGGGTCCACGTGCGCTTCGACCCCTCCTCGCTCATGACCCCCATCCTACCCAGGCACACCTCTCGACACACCTCTTAGCACACCTCGGACACCTTGGGGGGCACACGATCCTAGTGCCTTTAAGCTCTATACTGTACGGGAAGATGGTTCTGTTGACATGGATAGAGTCAGGACTAAGATGAGACAGCGGATTCGCCACCTCGCGGAGCTGCAGTTTTCGACCAGCATTCTGACGCCTTGGCCCGAGCAAGATCGCGACAAAATCAATTATATAGTGGAGACCATCATGAGAGAGTATCAGCCTGCTCTGGGTTCAAAGGATCTTCCGAGGAGGTGGATCAAGGGTGTTGCACGGGACATCGTGACGCATCGTCGAGATGCAGCTCGGCAGGCTTTCAGGATCAGCTCGCCGAAGCCTTCAGGCATCCCATACAAGACATGGCAGCAGATCAGGGAGGATGAGCCGACAGCAGAAACGCGGTTCAGGCAGCAGCGTCAGGCTACGGAGGTATGACAGATGACCAGGGGGACATATCATCTTGGCAACGGAGGCTTCGATACCTTTCGCTATGATTTTGTGAGTTTCCAATCCAATCCTAGCTATGCATTTTTTTAAACGTGATGAATCACTTGATTTTTGTATAAACGCAGAATCTTGCAATGCATCGAGCCCTGACACGCTACGAGGAGACAAATGGATATCGCAGAGGTATTTATGAAGTATTGAAGGATCTTGCTACCTCAGGAGAGCCTATAGACTAGGAGGCCTTAGAGTCTCGCTGATCAATTGAGGTGAGACGCTAATATGTGTGAGTTGATTTAATTAAATAAGTATATATGAAGTAATATCAATACTAATTTTGTGACTTGTCCTATGTGCAAGTTGTGACGCGTAGTCATCAGTGGATTTCATATATATGTTTTGTGAGACACGGACACGCTTCTGTGTCTCCTTTTTGTATAGACATGGTTATGGTTATTGTTTTCTTTATGGTTATGGTTATTGTCCTTGTATAAACATGGTTATGGTTATGGTTATGGTTATTGTTTTGTTTATGGTTATGGTTTTGCACATTATGGTTATGGTTTTAAGTTGGTTATGGTTTTGCACAAAGTTCATTTCATTTCTTTCATTTGCCTTAAATCTCATGTGAGATCCTACATGGATAGCATGTAGGAGGCGTATACATATGGTTTTTTTTTTTTAAGTTTATGTTAAAACGAAGGGAACTCTGCCGAAATTTCTGCTCGCTTTCTTGGGCAAAGGACAGGCAGTCTGGCTGTGGTTGTGTCCATCTTTTCACTGGGCACAGGCCAGGCTGCCTGTCCTCTGCCCAAGATTTTTTTTTTCTGTTATGGTCATCGCAATCTGTGTCGCTAGGCACGTTGAATTAGGCGTTGATAATTGTGCCTTTCGACGCATATATCGACGCATATTGCGACGTTTTTGTAGGGACGGGTATTTTGACGGTTTTTTCGACGAAGAGAGTCGAAACCTGCGTTGAAGGCCCCCTTTTTTGTTATAGTGTATGTTCAACATAATAAGTCAAAGCACATTATTATCCATTATCATTATGTAATCAGGTGTGAAGTACGCAAAGGCATCATAATGGTTGAGCACTATCCAAGTGACCAGATGATTGCAGAAATTCTTATTAAAGACCTCATTGACTCACATTTCATCCTCTTGCGCTTGGAGCTTTGAGTTGCTTCGGCCTCACTCTTTCTACATTAGCGTCTCTGCTATTGTGATAGCTTTGTACATATGACATTGTGATCCTATAGATACCATGCACTATGCACACTTCACACTAGCACACTATGATGTCTGAATCACTTGTATATTTGTACAAAGACACACAATTTACTTTCACATCATCATCGCTGGTTCATATTTTCACATTGTATAGGGGCTTGGTTTTTTTCCTTGAATTCTCCAAGGGTTTTTTCAGCCAAAGCTAGAGACCTTTGTTTGAGTGGAATGTTGGAGCTATATATGGCTCACTCTACTCAACTTGGTCTCACCTATATATTTGTATCTTGTCCTCAATATGAATCATTCTTTGGGAGCGTACATGGTGTGTCTCATGTCTCGTCTCTCTCTCTTTCTCTTTCTCTCTACATTCAACAATAGCTTCTTTGAAACATATTTTGTAAATTTGATAATATTTTAATACAATAGGTCATCTATACATAGCTGTGGGCTTTTCCCTTGTACCCCCAAGGAAATGAAGCTCAATGACTCCCATAATTAATTTCTCTGCAGTAGTCTTGTCGATGATCCTCAAGAAAAAAGGCACACCAAGGTATAGGAAAATGGTCACCATACAAGAGCATCAAACTCCTCCCAATGAAGCTCAATGTAAACATCCTCTTTGTTCTCTTTCAATGGTGCTACAAGGCCCTTATTGACCTAGGCGTCAAGCATACGTAGCTTCCATATCGTCAAGTTTGTGCCATTAAACTCTTGATATAATACTCTTTCTTCTTAGAAAATCCAACCATAACTGACAAGAGAAAATGCAATAGAATGAGAACAACGATAAATATTTTTTTTTTCCCAAAAATTTAGCCAAAGTCTCTTCTATACAATGATCAAAATCTCAACCAAATCTCAACAGAAAATCAATCCATAAATCATAAAAGATTGTTGAGAAGGCACCAAATTGCATATACTCCTCAAAACAAAACTGTCAAGAAAGACTAGCAACTTGGCATAAAAGCACTTATACTCCTCTGTATACATCCTATGGTGAGGCCATGAGTAGAAAACTCCAGAAACCTAATCCACTTCACACTAGGTAACCCGGTCTGTATTGTTCGGCTTCAAAAAACTGCATGCACGATCCTCACAAAAGGCTATGTAGATATATTGCATAATGACTAGGCACAGTCTTATAAAGATATTTTTTGGACCAAATCTAAAAAATGACTAGGATTGCCAGCATCAAACCAAAATATGCTACACAACGACATAGATTAACAGTATCTACAACATAATGTACATGATTTGTAGAATCATTGCAAAAAGATGCTGCATACACACATAAACAACTACCAATAAGTATCAAAGCAATACAAATCACAAAAGTATTGAAATCAGCTCCATACAAAAACTCAACGCTCTCAATACCATATGCATATACCTCCCAGTAGAATCGAAATATCTGGAACGCTTGTAGACACATGTCAATCTCCAAGATACGCATAGATTTGTTGTTGTCAAGCTATATGTATGAGTTGTATCTGAGAAGCCGTTCACGGATTTACATATTCAAGATAACAAAGTACATGCATCAACAAAAAATGCATATTAAAATTAAAAAAATTATTAAGACTTTCCCATGGACTAGAAAACTCTCACTACGTGTAAGGTCGTCACTACATGTAAGGTCCCAACACTATCTACGCAAGTCCAAAGAAAATACTTTTACCGACACTGCAACTAGATGTCTAGCACTACTGTAGATACTAGAGAGTATCGAGAGCTTGGGC
The DNA here is from genome assembly GCF_014529385.1 of Adiantum capillus-veneris. Taxonomy (NCBI): domain Eukaryota; kingdom Viridiplantae; phylum Streptophyta; class Polypodiopsida; order Polypodiales; family Pteridaceae; genus Adiantum; species Adiantum capillus-veneris. Next base: position 98,558,452 of record NC_140953.1, read on the forward strand.
CTTTCGTTTCCCAAGGGATAGGAGGGTGGACTTGACTATGCTTGGAGTTTTAGCGGAACCTGTCCCTAGTTCTAGTATGTACTATGTCTTTTGTGGATTGTGACTACCTAGATGTTTGTGATCATCTCTTGTGCAATTTCTAGCATCGTGATGATTTTCGCATACACTTTTTTCTATTATGTCTACCATCACAATATGTGGTATTGTTTCTCTGCTTTCAATGTAGACTAAAGCACAAGCACCTATTTTGGGGATGTTTTGGTGAAGCTCAATGATAAACTATTTGATTCAGCATGATCACTCTAATAGGTTTGTATGGACGTGTACACCCCTTAACAATCTAAAGAGGCCTTAATAATTGAATAGACGAACCGTGAACTCTAAAATGTGTTGTTCGTTGGGTTATAAACCTACAAGGTTGGCATTTAGTAGGGACCCTAAAAAAATAATTAAAGAAAAATCACGAAGGAATTATCGGCCAGTAGTATCAATTGTGATTCAAAAGGCGTAAGCCACAAATAGCGAACTATACCAGTATGTAGACCATATGTTTTTAGTTTTAATTTAATGTTTTTTTAAATTTACATAAAATAAGATAGAAACTTAAGGAATTTTGGTCTCTGTTTGTCCCTCATAGTATGTTCAGTATGTATGTGACGCTCGACACACAAGTAAAAGAAACAGGGTGTTGAATTTTGAGAGCCTCTGCACGATGAGGGTGATAGCTCACGTGAGATAGCCGGTTGCAAAAACCCAACATTCAAAGATCAAAAACTAGATCTAGATTCGACTCCCAAAAAAAACCACGTGGACTGCATGCATGGTGGGCACGCCAGTGTTTGGTATAGAAGAAGAAAAAGGAAGAAGAGAGTATTGTAATGCCGTAGAAAACTATCTGAAGAGACCTTAAAGATCTATCTTCGGATGGAACACTGAAATGGAACACTGAAACTTTGAAGAGAGGGTAGAGTCAAACTTACGAAAGCATGGTAAGATCCCAGGTTAATGACGCTAATCAACATGGAGGCAAACCATCTGCATATTTAAAAAACCTCACATAATTTAAGATAATTATAAAAAAACACTTTTTTTCCCAGGTCCCAACTCAAGGACGCAGTAGTTCCATTGCCCCCCAAGTTTTTTTCTGTTGACTCTGTGTGCCCTACCGTCCTCCACCAACCTCCCTGTTTGTCGCTCGTCACCTGCCTCTGTGCGACTGGATATTCCTTGCATTTGATACTTGTGGGTATATTTATGGATTCCCCTAATAAACCATTTTGCAAAATCATAGCGGCATACTAAGAAGTCTTCAAAAGCCAATCAAATCAACTTATAGGATCTAACACAATGTCTACATAAAATAAAATGAGGTAAAATTTAATCAGCATCCTCATCGTCAAGCGTCGTCTGAGAAGGTATTGCAGACGTCGCTTCAGAGCATCGTCAATGTACGCCATGACTTTCTCCCCAATTCTATCTCTTGGTCCTCATGCTCTGTGATAACTCCATTCAACATGATCACCTCCGAGCTCACCCCATCTCCAAAAGTAGAAACAACGTGATAGTTGGTGGTAGAAGAGTTGCAACTATTGCATGCATGTAATAGGACTTATTCTGTAAATTATTGATGAATATTTTTGTTTAGAGTACATTTTGTTCATTCCAATGTTTTTCCAGAATATAGGACTTCATTCTAATCGTTCTCGTGAATTTTCAAATTTTGACTCGGGACACCCCTCTCGAGCTAGTTTTGAGGGTACTATGGTCAAATTTTGAAAAAGTTTTGTATGTAGCACTTGTAGCCCTCGACACGAGGACAAATATTGCTTCTTTGTGTTTTTGCTGGTTCATGCATTTTGATGCCCGTTTCAGCCCATAGATTAGAGAAAAAGTGAGAAAATACTGTTTTATACTTGCAGGTAATTTTTCGGGCAAACTGAGCAGGATATGGATTTTTTGCATCTCATGACTTTCAAAGAGCTCGATGAGACAAAAAAATTCATGTGAGAGAGACCCGGTCAAAATCTGAACCATTTGGGAGCTACAGCTCACTAAAAATGGCCAGAAATTGTTTTTAAAATTGCTAACTCACGAGTGTGGGTTGCGTTTTGTGGTTTTTATGCGTTTGAATGCAGGACGTCTCTTTTCGAAACCTATTTTGGACCGGTTTTGCTAAAGACTGACAGAAGGATGAAAATAGCCACTTTTTGTCACGTGAAGAAGGCTATTCTACAGTGAAGGCGCCTTGTGATTGAGATTGAGAGTGAGAGTGAGAGTCAGATTGAGAGTGAGAGTGAGAGTGCGATTGAGAAGTGTGCACAGATTGAGAGTGATATTGAGAGTGAGATAGCTTGGGGGTGGTCGCGAGTTTGATACGAGCTACACTTTTCTTGTAGCGGGGAATTGATTTCAATATACATCTCTGATTTCCTGCGTCTACTCTGTCTACTTGCAAATCTCTGTTCTTCAGTTGTTGTATTCCCGTGTCTCGTCACAATGCAAGCGAGTTCACAGCCAGGAGTGCTAGCCTCCAATGCATCTGCATTCCCATCAATGACATTGCCTGTGGCCCATCTTCTTGAATGCCTCTAGTGTAGGTGCACTCTTCCCTTGGATCCCTGGCCCTGAAGAGGTTCAAGTTATCCGACAAGTAGGCCCAAAGACTTTGATAAGGCTATGCCAGCCAGGACAGAGGTGTTATAGAATTGATATTTTATTATTTATTGCAGCTGACCGATGAAAAAGACTAGACCCAGCTTGGCCTATGAGAATGGATATGTACATCATGTACATTTTATTATTCAAGTGCTCTTTTATGAGATTTGGCCATTTATGACCAGCCGGCCAGTTTGTACTCACATTGACCATTCAAGAAATTTATAAATAAAATACATGCAAGAGGGAAATGGTCACTCTTGTACGGGGGGAGATTGCACCCATTGTTTGTGTTGCTCTTCTCTTCTCACCTCTCCGCTCTTCTCTCTCGCCGTGCCGGCGTAGCACTCCATTCTAGGAGGTGCGTCTGCACGCGCCCTATTACTCTCTCTTGCACTCTATCTTTCTCTGTTCGTGTATCTCACGATTATGCATCTAAGTGGTTGCCAGGCATGTCGACTAGTCTGTTTTATGGCTTATAGTATGCTATTTCGGGTATTTTGCAGGGAAGCCCACGCCTTCGACTGTAGCAGTGGTATTAGAGCCTACGAAACGCTCGTGGTGGTATGATCATCACGCCCACGAAGAGGATCATCACAATTATACCATAGAGCTAAGTTTATTTATTTCACAAGTTTTGTTGAACAAGATGTTGTTGGTTAAATTGAATGTAATTTATTATCTATATATTTATATATATATTAGTTTAATTAAAATTCGATTATAGATAATAAGAGCATGTGTCTGATTTAAACATATAATAAAATAAATTGATTGATTAGATCGAGTATGTAGGAAGAAAATGTAGAGAAATTTTACTGCCCTCGAAACAAATCTCAAGCCCTGGGCGAGAACTCTAAACCTACTATCAAGAGAAAATTAAGATAATCAATGCCAACACAGGATTGATAGGGAAATTTGCCGTCCAAACTGTAGGTTGCACATCCTACCCAACACCCGGAAGGGAACGATGAGTCGTGGATCCGACTAGTGGTCACCCATTGGTGGCAATTGCAAGGGAACCATCGTCAAAATTACAAGCAAGGAGTGAAAGGGCGGAGGATAGGGCTACAATAGGGAGGAAGTAATGCGATTAATATCATAGAAAGATAAGAGCACTGTAAGACCGACATGCGGCTCTGACCAGCAACAACCGTGGCGGCCCATCGACCAACTAGCTCCACACACGCAGGCTGTCTGTCATGGGTACCACCTCATAGGAGGAGTAATTTTAATTGTCTACGTTTAGCATCATCGTCGCGGCCATTGCATAGCCATCATTTTCAACGTAGGAGCTCATCACCCTTGGGCTACTAAATATTAGCAAGCTATAGTGACTCCGTTCCGTCCTCAGACTCCCGCGAACTCCTCTCCATGCAAGGGATGGAAACGACTACACTTGCTTGTCCACGAATTTAAAATAAGTAAATAATCATTTTTCTCTATTTTTTCCAGCATGCAACGATCACTGTTGCGTCGTTTTTTTTGTGTGTGGATGTATTATCCTACATCTGTAGATTTAGAATCACTGCCGACTTCAAATTTAGAGCTACATGCAGAGGAGCAATTGCTTCTCTTTTTTTCTCTCTCTTTAATGACATACCACACCTAAGTGCTCTCTCTCTCTCTCTCTCTCTCTCTCTCCATTGGCGGCCACCCACTCCACTCTGCATGGCGCTCACCTGTACTTCTTCTTCTACGATTCTAGTCCACCTCCTCTATCCTTTCATGCACCAACCAATTGATCCCGAGCACTTTTCAACACTCCAGCTAACAACCTCATGCTGCCAGGGTGCAGTTCAGTGCATGGTGGCTCCGTCTCCTCTACTCACCAGCCCTCTCAGCCGCCAATGACCTGTTTTTTTCGCCCACTGCAACTCAAGCACACATTTTCCAACCACTCAATCTATTTCATTTTTCATTTATTATGAATCTGATGACTCCCTGCACCCTCACCTCACGTTCACACAATTTGGCCGCGACTCTTAGCTGCACCTTGTGCTCCTTGCATGTTTGTTCCTCATAGAGAATCCCTGCATCATTCCCTAAGCTTGTCTAAATCATTCTGCACTATTATACATCATACCTCCTCACGCCAACTCATTAAGAGCTACATTCCTACCCCATCACGACGGGATTCAAGCTTACTTAACGCCTCCTTCTACATAATCCAAAAATTACAGGTCACATATAGAGGTTAAACAGATGGCTGTACATGTGGTCATGGCGATGGTGCTCCTCATCATATCTCTCGCTTTTGCAATCGCTGGCATATGGACCGGATCTGGCCAAGGCCTTTACAATGACATGTATGCTGTCTCGACAAGGGTGTATTAGGGAGGCAACATGCCAAAAGTGGCAATGAGGAGAGTTCTTGATCACACAACTACCATCTACATTAGCTATGCTACGCTTATTGCTAATGTCGTATCGTGCTGAACCGCGGATACCTCCTACTACGATTGCATTTTGTTTGATGTGGCTACCCCATATACCTGCGGTTGCACCACCATAACCCTCTTTGCCCGCAACACCAACTAATTGGGGTATTTCCCATTTCCTAAATACCATCATCTTGTTTAAAGCCATCCTAGGCTCCTTATCGTTGCCCAAGGAAGGTTTCTCTCCATTTGGGCAGATCTCTTCTATTTTGGAGCGACTGCGACTCAATGGAGCTTTGATCTTTGCTTATTTCTTGATGACCTGCACATACCTAAGAGGGTGGTATATTTAATAGTAGCAACACTCGATGGTGGCACTGGTGACCAGGAACACAAACGACGAGTCGAAGAGTGCTGAATGTGTGGTTGAAAGATTTAGAAACCGTGTGCTGTTGTCCTTTACTTGAAGGCTTTTTACTCCAAAGGTTGTCTATTGTGATTTAGGATGCAATTATCCCATGCAATACAACAAGACTCTTCAGTCCCCCTTTCTTTCTCTACTATCCTTTTTATCCACGGGATCATAGTCCATAGTAACCTTGGTGGACACTCCAACTTTATGACGGACTCCTCTACTTTCTTGATATATACATTGGAATTGATTCATCATCATCGCGGTCATCACACTTAAACCACACATCCCCCCAGCTCGATCACCTTCTTTATTTGTAACTTTTTATATATGTTTGTGTGATAGGCCTTTCCGTTAGATCTCGTGTATAAGTGGAACCACCCACAGGATCACTATGCATGTAACCCTAACAAAAGCAACGTCCAGAATTAAGCTTTCATCCACGATCTTTTTGAAATAATATTATCATAAAGCTTACATTAGTAGGGTAAGAAGGATTTTAGGGTGTTTGTCAAACTTCGTCACGATGGTAGAAAATCACCTAACACAATTCTAAACTCTGTATAAACCAATTGTATTCCTTTGCATTCATCATTGTAATTTTTGCTTGGCCGTGTCAATCTCCCCATTATTGGGTTTTGGATAATGTAATTGCCATTGGTATTTTTTTGCAAACAATATTCTCTCTCTCTCTCTCTCTCTCTCTCTCTCTCTCTCTCTCTCTCTCTCTCTTCATTCCTCACTCAGAATTGGTTACTATGGCTAATAAAATATCTCTATAACGTGACCAATATCTTTGATATATGTTGTTTTTAAATAAGGGGTTTCTTCATATTCTCTTACTTGGCATAATGGTTGCCGTGATAAATCAATTTTTCTATTAGAGCTCGACAAACAAAATAAAACAATCGACAACATATTAATTCTATCTCACTTTCGGATTGATCCAAGGCTCATCATTGTAAATTACTTTTGCAATTACAGTTGTCTCCTACTTGTATCTCTCTCCCCAATCACAAATTTGGTACGCAGTACATCATCCAGAGTTTAATGATTTACAGAGAGCAAACAGGTAAGTTCTCTCCGCATTTTCATTTCGGGTTTTGAAAAATCTTCTTAAAGCACAAGTAATTATACACTGATAGCACTCTCTCAGATTCTCATAGTCCTACACATATCTACTAAAACCATTCCATAGAGAACAACAACGTTACATAAATTCAACACATCTGGCTTACTTATCAGCTTGATTACCTTTTTTTTTGAAAGAAGACACTGATCTTTTAATTACCTGCATTCTCTTGTATTAATTGATATTGCGATCATTTCACATTGAGATATACAGCCACTCACATGAGCTGAGGTGCTTTTCATTAAATACCATTTTGTCAGTACTTTGTCACTCAACCTTACTCTAATGTGGTGTGAAAAAGGTAGTACATTTTTTATGTTTTTATGCCCTGTCTAGTCCATTGGTCACATACACACAGATCCACCGATTTAGGCAATGTGTAAACGCTCATCTTGGTGTAGATTTGTTGATTTAGGCAACGCCAATTATCTGTGCAGATCCGCCGATTTAGACACCACATTGACAAATTGCACATCTCTTCACAATGGTAAATGCAGATCCGTCGATATATACAGCATTAGTGCAGATTTGCCGATCTAGGCAGCACGTCTTATTGGTGTAGATTCGCCGGCTGAGGCAACACCGATCACAAAATCATGTTGCAGTGGCTAGCCACCACTGCAACTGATATGATTTTGTTACCCGGGTATAGAAAATGAAAGATATTTTGGATTTGGATTTGGAAATGGGATTTGGAATTGGTACATGATGATTTTCTGTCGCGACAGTATTTATAGAATTGAACTTGAGATTGATGAGATCAATGGATTATTGAATGATGAGTGTGACCAATGATATCCTGATTCATCAGGATATGAAATATACTGCTTATTCTAGTGGTATGGGACACTAGAATAGGTAGTATGTGGATGACGACAGGCATAAGCAATGTTGTCTAATTTTATGAATTTCTTACTATTTGATACAAATTTCTAATCATTGTTTTTGACAAGTATTGTTTGCAAATTTATATCTTCGCAACTGAGGATAGTTGCGAAGTATTGTTTGCATATTTATATCTTTGCAACTGAGGACAGTTGCTTTCCAACAGAGAGGTATGTTATAGAATTGATATTTTATTGTTTATTGTAGCTGTTCGGTGAAAAAGACTAGACCCAGCTTGGCCTATGCGAATGGATATGTATATCATGTACATTTTATTATTCAAGTGCTCTTTTATGAGCTTTGGCCATTTATGACCGGCCGGCCAATTTGTACTCACATTGACCATTCAAGAAATCTATAAATAAAATACATGCAAGAGGAAAATGGTCACTCTTGTACGAGGGGAGATTGCACCCAGTGTTTGTGTTGCTCTTCTCTTCTCACCTCTCCACTCTTCTCTCTCGCCATGCCGACGTAGCACTCCATTCTAGGAGGTGCGTCTGCACGCGCCCTATTACTCTCTCTTGCACTCTGTCTTTCTCTATTCGTGTATCTCGCGATTATGCATCTAAGTGGTTGCCAAGTATGTCGACTAGTCTGTTTTATGGTTTGTAGTATGCTATTTCGGGTATTTTGTATGGAACCCCACGCCTTCGACTGTAGCAAGAGGTGCTATTCCCATCTGTGGAGTTGCTGACGGGAAACATGCAGCATGGGACTGCGCAGGGTAGGTAGGAAGGAGACAAGAGTATATGTGCGGCCTACCGATGGCAACAATGCTCTACACTTGCATGGTCTTTGGTGCACGGCAGTGAAGAGGAGTGGCTATGAGTCGCTGATTGATAGCTGCCCCACAGGGCAGCAGTATGAAGTTAGGGAGAGGAAGAGAGGCAGTGGAGGCGGTAGACGTGCACTACGTGCATAGGGTGGAGTATATTGTGATCTCGAAGAGGTAGAGGTCCACATAGATATGTATGAACAAGACCCAATATGTCATGAGAATGAGTTGTATTTGAAAGAGAAAAGGGTTTACGATTATGTTTCCCAAGAGCACAAAACTCACAAATTTCCATATGGGGATCAGCTTTAAGATCCATGCCATGAACAAGATCACGACGCTGAAGATGAAGGAGTTTTGAGAAATCAGCATGAACAAAACGGTGATGCCATACGTTGCAATCATGATCACATGGAGCAGTAACAATATTTGCTACAGCATCCTTGAGAGAGACTTCAAACAAATCACCATTTCGAGGAGCAGTGGCTATAGTCTGTCCATCTTTCTCAATTCCGCATTTGGTATGATCAAATCCAACAAAGAGACCAAGATCAACAAGTCTAGCAACTGAAATAAGATTACGTTGAAGAACTGGTACATGTAATATTCCTCGCAAAATTCGAGTGGAAGAACATAAGGTACCAAGATATAAATCTCCAATACCCTTTACTTGACAAATCGCATCATCAGCAAGATAAACAACACGTGAATGATAGTTATGGAGCCACTTAGACTGAAATGTCATATTTTCTGTAGCACCAGAATTGACAATAAAAAGTGAACCATCACGTACATGAAGTATTCTATCTGGAGAAACTGAACATAGGATGCAACTTGTTTCTGGTAGAATGTTGTTTCGATGTTCAATAGCATATGCTCTATTACGATATGTGTCGAATCAAAGCTTATAGCACATATGAGTAGGATGATCAGATCGTCCACAATATTCACAAGAAGAAGAAGAAGAGTCTCCAGATAAAAGTGGTTGTTTTGTGGTAATATTGTGTTCTTCATCATATTGACGTGACCAACAATCATTTTGAGTATGACCATTTGTGTTGCAGTAAGAACACTGCTTACTAGGAAATTTGAGACGAGAGAAAATATTACCACGACGGTAACCTCTGCAGTTTCCTCGTTCAAATGGACGCCTTCAAGCATAAAAAGAACGTTCCATCTCTTGTGACTCAGTCTCCTCTTGTGAAATCATAGATGTATCATGACCAGCATTACGTCGTTCTTGACGCTGAGAGTATTCAATTAAAGACATGCAGGCTTGGTCGAAATCAAAACCATCTTTATTAGAGAAAATAGTAACAATGTTATCATAAGATGAGTCCTTCACCGTATCAAGGAGAAGTGTAATAAGTTGCTTTTGTGGAATAGGATCACCACCAGTAGTGATTAATAATAGATTTGAAAGGCTCAATATGTCCCGTCATGGCAGTACCAACTTCATATTGTAGCTTGTTAAGCAACCCTCTCAAATAAAGTATTTTTGTAACAGATTTCTTCTGAAATTTTGCAATAAGATACTTCCATACGTCGTGGGAAGTTGGCAGTCATACATATCAAGAAAAAGAGAATCACTAAGAGAAAAAAGAATATACCGACGAGCTACTTTATCACGAAGTTATCAATCCGTATACACAACATTCCAATCTTCAAATATAGGTCCTTTAGTGATAAGCACGTTATCATGATCCGTATCAACAGGCTAAGGCGGACAAACACGATTTCCAAGGACAACATCAGAGAGTTCATCACCTTCAAGAATCAACATCTTTGCTTTCCACCCTAGAAATCCTTGGCCTTGGAAAGGAGGAACAGTATGCTGGCCAGAAGGAAAGCCGTTAACGAGAATAGTCATAGCCATATCTGATTGCGAGAAGACATTGACAGAAGAAAGCCAGAGCAAGAGACCTCTATAGCTTAGCCTCTCTACCAGTCAGAATCACAAATCTATCCACTCAAACACGTACACCTACAACTCCACAGTGTAATAGGACTAGTCTTTAAAGTTCTTAAAGTCGAAAAGAATGTAGCAGAGCATATCTTTCGTTAGTACGATTTGAAAGATTGTTGAATAGTCTATTAAATAGAGCTTATACGAATGAGTTGAGATATTAAGAGAGAACATATATTCTTTTTTTTTAAAAAAAATAATACACTAAAGATGGATTTGATAAAGATTAATGAATAACAGATAGTATGTTTATGAAGAGTAAAATTGAGATTTTTATTAATATCAATGTTTTATATTTATGTGTTTTAGCTTAAAATGCATGGGTAGGCTTAAAATAAGTTGTAAAAGTAGTGGAAACCCAAAAATAGAGGTTTTATGAGTCACGACCTAAAAGTTGCGTTTTTAGCCAAACAAAGACGTTTTTTGCAATTCTGTTTGCGTTGCCTTGTAGACCAGACATATTCCCGTCGTTTTGATTACCTGGATCGCTCTGTTCTGAGTTCGTTTGTAAAAGTTATGATGAAAACAAACAGAAGGCAGCAGCAGTGTAGTTTACACAGGGACAGACAGACATACAACATCATACAGTTCTCCCTGCTATCAACCAAGAAGTGGATTGTTTCTTCACGGTAGAGTATGGAAATTGAGATTATGAAGGTATAGAATTATGTTTTTTTAACTTTGATTATCATGTTGAATTGGTTGCACGAGTATGTTCTTTTGGCTATTTTGTAGGCGATGCAGAAATCAGTTTGTGAAACAGGATCTGTGCAAAGTGTCATGATAAAAATCTAACCTTTACGGATCGCTTAGCGATCACGTTCTTATATTATTCTCGCAGGTATACTTGGTGCAAAAATCCTGCAGGCTTTTCGAGGAAAAGAAGGATAAAAGCACGACGGGTGCTGCGTTTAAGAATCATTCACCATTCTCTCTTCTGCGAGTGCGAGTGCGAGTGAGAGTGAGAGTGCGAGTGCGAGTGCGAGTGAGACGCTGCATGCAAGCGAACTAAAGCTCGGGGGTGGTCGGGAGGTTCGAGCTCCGTACAACGGAGTGCGCCTATATATATATTCAATTGCTCCTCTGTTGTATCAAACACTATCAATACAAAGATTTCTTCCTCTGTTTTGCTGTCTATCTCTATTATTCGGTTCCCGTGACAATTGGTATCAGAGCAAGCGGTTGATTCTGGACATGGAAGGATACGAGAGGAGGATGAAGGAGCAAGAAGACCTGATTCGGCGACTATGAGAAGATCTGAAGATTGCAAATCGGGAGTGTGTTGAGGCTCTACGGGGCAAAGCAGCACGAGAGCTTGATATCTATGTAGACCTTGATGGCCAACATGAAGGTGAAAACCATGCTAATCCACCTGGAAACAATAATCATCGTGGTGGCACTGGGGTACCGCCAAAAGAAACGATGACGATATGGGAGAAGCGACAACCAAATCATTCTTAATGAAGGCTAAGCTTAAAGAGTTTGATGGCATAAGAAAGATATGCGAAGATTTAGAAGCGTGGATTGAAGAACTCAAAGATTGGGATTATACTTTCAATATCGAGAACACGACCACGAGACTTTCGAATGCTCGAGCAAGGTGACCGATAAGACAATACGTACCAAGATGGCTCAATTGGAGACTTATGGCGATGCGTACGATAAAGGTAAGTCATCTACCCCTTCTTTGTGATGTTTTATGTCTTTGATACGTCCTTTGAAAGCTTCTGTGAGATCGAATTTATGCATAGAAGTTGAGATTAAAATTTGAATTTCTTAATTGATTTGGATAGTATTCATTGCTTCTTATCGTCTAAATTGATTGAGAAATTAAACTTGAAATTAAATCGAGAAGTTAAAAGACTTGTGGACTTAACTAGTGGTAATAATAGTTTCACGAAAGAGTTAGTAGAAAATTTGTTTTTTTTTCTGTGAAGAGTCAAAATCATAAAGGTGATTTCTATAACATAAACATTGATATGCATGATGTTATCATTGGTATCAATTAGATCATTGAAAATCATGTTTTGATTGATTGTTAAGAAAGAAAAATATATCTTTAATCATTTGATGATGATAAGTCACACTCTTTGTGGAAAGAAAGAGATTCTAAATCTAGTTTTGGCAATGGAATTGATAAGGTGACTTAGATAAGAGTGTGAGACGTTGCTTGTGTTTGCTTGTGTGAGACGTTGCTTGTGTTTGCTAATGAGATTAAAGAAGAATCTGGGGATAAACATAAAGAGACAAATCGAGAATTTATAGAGGATCTCTTACATGAAGTTAAGGATGTGTTCCGGACGATCTTCCTGGTATACCTCCGCCTAGAGCGGTAGACCATGCCATAGATCTATATCCAGGAGCGACACCTTATTCCAGATCTCCATACAGGTTCAATATTGATGAGCTTAAAGAGCTCAAGATACAACTTGATGATCTTTTGAAAAAGGGTTTCATTAAACCTAGTGTATCTCCTTGGGGTAGTCCTGTGTTATTCCAAAAGAAAAAGGATGGTACATATAGGTTATGCATCGACTATAGGGGATTAAACAAAAAGACCATTAAGAACAAATATCCTCTTCCTCACATAGATGAATTGATTAGTCATTTGAGTGGTGCCACAATATTTTCAAAGGTTGATCTTCGTTCTGGCTACCATTAAATCCGCATTAAGGTCGAGGACATTTCAAAGATTTCTTTTCGTACACGTTATGAACATTATGAATTTAGAGTTCTTGCTTTTGGTTTGACTAATGCACCAACAACTTTCATGTGCTTAATGAATAATATTTTTCACCCGTATCTTGATGACTTCATTCTGGTATTCTTGGATAATATTTTTGTGTATTCTACGAATAAAGAAGATAATGCATTGCACTTAAAGAAAACATTTGAGGTTTTGCGTGAACATAAATTGTATGCCAAAGCAAGTAAGTATTCTTTTGCAAAGGATCAGATTGTGTATTTGGGAAGAGTGATTTCTAAAGAGGGGATTCACATTGATCTTGATAAAGTTAAGACTATGTTAGTAAGAGATGTAAGAAGCTTTATGGGTCTAGCACAATATGAGAGAGCACACATTAAAGATTTCTCTAAGATAGCAAGTCTTTTGACCGAATTGACCAAGAAAGACAAGGGTTTTGTGTGGACTTCTAGCTGTGAGACTGCTTTTGAGACCTTGAATGCTAAAATAGCGGAAAATTATGTTTAAAAGTTCCTGAGATGGGCAAACCATTTGTTGTGTCCTGTGACTCTAGTGGTTAACAATTAGGTTGTGTTTTGACACAAGAAGGAAGAGTGGTTGCATATGAGTTTAGGAAATTAAGACGACATAAATTGAACCATGCAACACATGATCTAGAATTACTTGTTGTTGTTCATGCATTGAAGCATTGGCGTCATCTCTTGCTTGGTGTAAAATTTGAATTACGTACTGATCATCAAAACTTGAAGTATATTTTCACTCAGCCATTGTTAAATAACAGACAAAGAAGATGGATTGAATTGCTGGCTGAGTATGACTTTGATTTGAAGTATTTGTGTGAAAAAGAAAATAAAGTTGCAGATGCATTGAGTCGTACGTCCATGGGTAATTTGTTGACTGTTGTGCGATCCAATTTGATTGATGATATGCATGCTGAAGTTGAAAATGATTCTTTTTATATGCCTATTTTGAAATTCTTGCGTGAGAATATTGGTGAGAGGTATGAGAACAGATATCACTTGTATAAGGAAAATCTGTATTATTATGACCGCTTGTGTATTCCTACAAATTCTGCTTTCAAGAGTCAAATTTTGCATGAGTGTCATAATTCAACTTTTTCTGGTCATCCTGGATTGAATAAGGCACATGAAAAGATTAAAAGTTCATTCTTTTTCCGCGTATGAAATTGGATGTTAAGAATTATGTGCGTGAATCCTTTCAATGTCAACAAGTTAAGATTGAACATAAGAGGATACTTGGTGATCTTCAACCCTTAGACATTCCTTTACAGAAGTGGGAGTGTATATCCATGGACTTTATCATTAGACTTCCTACTACTCGTGGAGGGTATGATTCGATCTTTCTGGTGGTAGATAGACTCACAACACAAGCTCACTTCTTTCCTGTAAAAATAACTTATACTGCATTGACCATTGTATACTTGTTTATGAAAGAGATATTTCGTTTGCATGGCATGCCCAAGAGCATAGTGTCTAACAGAGATTCTAAGTTCACTTCTCATTTCTGGAGAGCGACTTTTGACTCTATAGGTACCCAGTTACGCATGTCTACTGCTTTTCATCCTCAAAAAAAGATGGGGAAACGGAGAGAGTGAATCGTATTCTAGAAGATATGTTACAAATGTATGTCAATGAAAACCAATCTAATTGGAATGAATATCTGCCTTTGGTGGTTGAATTTGCATATAACAGTTCATATCATTCATCTATTAGGATGACTCCGTTTGAGACAATGTATGGCTATAACTATCCTACACCTATTCATTTTCTTAATTCGAGGAATAAGGTAGAACTGTCACGTGAGATGCTTGAGAAAATGGATAGCGAGTTGGCCAAAATCAGGGGGAATATTAGAGAATCTCAAAAGAGACATAAACTGTATTATGACAAGAAACATCGTGTTGTGGAGTATGAAACTGGTGATATGGTTTTTTAAAGGTTATTCCTGAGAAGTCTCGTTTGATTCTTGGAAATGATAGAAGATTGTCTCCACGATTTGTTGGTCCATTTAAAATTTTGAAGCGCATTGGTTCATTAGGTTACAAATTGGAATTGCCTTCTCATGTTAAAGTGCATCAGGTATTCTATGTGAGTTTATTGAAAAAGTATGTTCCTAATGTGCATCATGTTTTAGAGGACAACTCTAAGTTGAAAGATGACGGACCATTGACTATAGAACTAGACTTAGTACTAGATAGGCGTTTTAAACATCTGAGAAATAGAGACATTGTGGAAGTTTTGGTTAAGTGGCAGAACTATCCAGTAGAGGATGCATCATGGATTGATCTTAGTGTTTTGCAAACAGAATTTTCCTCTCTTTAGACCAACTCTGAGGACAGAGTTAATTTTGATAAGGGGAGAATGTAATAGGACTAGTCTTTAAAGTTCTTAAAGTCGAAAAGAATGTAGCAGAGCATATCTTTCGTTAGTACGATTTGAAAGATTGTTGAATAGTCTATTAAATAGAGCTTATACGAATGAGTTGAGATATTAAGAGAGAACATATATTCTTTTTTTTTAAAAAAAATAATACACTAAAGATGGATTTGATAAAGATTAATGAATAACAGATAGTATGTTTATGAAGAGTAAAATTGAGATTTTTATTAATATCAATGTTTTATATTTATGTGTTTTAGCTTAAAATGCATGGGTAGGCTTAAAATAAGTTGTAAAAGTAGTGGAAACCCAAAAATAGAGGTTTTATGAGTCACGACCTAAAAGTTGCGTTTTTAGCCAAACAAAGACGTTTTTTGCAATTCTGTTTGCGTTGCCTTGTAGACCAGACATATTCCCGTCGTTTTGATTACCTGGATCGCTCTGTTCTGAGTTCGTTTGTAAAAGTTATGATGAAAACAAACAGAAGGCAGCAGCAGTGTAGTTTACACAGGGACAGACAGACATACAACATCATACAGTTCTCCCTGCTATCAACCAAGAAGTGGATTGTTTCTTCACGGTAGAGTATGGAAATTGAGATTATGAAGGTATAGAATTATGTTTTTTTAACTTTGATTATCATGTTGAATTGGTTGCACGAGTATGTTCTTTTGGCTATTTTGTAGGCGATGCAGAAATCAGTTTGTGAAACAGGATCTGTGCAAAGTGTCATGATAAAAATCTAACCTTTACGGATCGCTTAGCGATCACGTTCTTATATTATTCTCGCAGGTATACTTGGTGCAAAAATCCTGCAGGCTTTTCGAGGAAAAGCACTACAAGAGGTTATGTGCTCTTGTGACGCTCTTAGCGACGGAAATACACTGGGTTTTTATAACCCCCGGCGTCGCTATAAGCGTCGCTACGAGAGCGTCGCTATATGCGTCGCTATAAGCGTCGCTATAGGCGTCGCTATATAGCGACGCCTATAGCGACACATATAGCGACGCTCTCACAAAAGAGTATAGCGACGCATATAGCGACGCTACAGAGCCATAAATAGCGACGCTTATAGCGACGCCTGAGAGAATATTTTTTTGGTGGCAGGGCATTGAATGCCCTGCCACCCATCAACCATATTGTACTTGATTCACTTTTTAAAAAAAGTGCAAAGGTAAATAATAGACCCAAAATAGTCACCCACAAGACGCATTGTTTGCAAAATTGACAATTGTACACATCATAGACAAACTGAATTGATTGGCAAATGTAATAATGACAATTGTACAACATCATAGGCATAAAGAATTGATTGGCAAAAGGAATTGCGGTGACAAATGTAATAATATACATGGTTCAAAAAGACGTATAAAATCCGTCTCATGATACATAAGCTATGAGAAACCCTAAACTAATGCTATCTAGCTACGGCTAAACTGACGTCGTCTAATCAGACGTCTCATCGCGTCCAAGCGGCGTATCTGTCGGATTCTGCAAAAAAAGACAATAAGACAGTTTTCAGTAAGTATAAACATATAACGACATTTATAAAACAATACAAAAAATAAAAAAGAGTAAACCCTAATACTAACCATGCCGCCGCGAGAACTGAGAATGTCCATCAGGGCGTTTAAGCCCTTCCTGCCTGCGTACTCGCGCTCGTACGGTGTGGGATCACGTCCTGTCATCGACCACTGTCAAAACATACAAAGATTTCATTATGTTAGAACTAAAAAACTCATAAACCCTAAACTATCGAACATGCATAAAGAGCAATGTGAAAAGACTTACAAAATCGGCCTCAAATGATGCCCATCCACCGCTCCCCAAGTGGTGCGAGCTCCCTGCCTCTACTCGCGCTCTGGCTGCATCCTTTTGTTGCTTCCACTTGTCGGGATTCTCGCGCGCTGCTTTCTTCGCATTCTTCCAATCTTCTTTGGCCAGCCAATCTGGCCTATTCCACCCATTCTTGATTGCTTTTTGCACTTCGGAACGCTTGTGTTTGCAGTATTCGCGCATTCGAATCTTCATCAGGTCTTCATTGAAGCGCTGATCCCGTGTTGGAACGGGAAACTCATCATGAAGTATGCTGATGACTCTGTTTTTTAAATCACTTGGTACTTCACTCCATTTGTTTAGTATATAGTGTCTAAACAGCTGAGAGCAAAGACCACGCATGCGCGAGATCACCTTCTTGCCGTCATCATCCATGATGATGCCGCCGCTGATGTCGACGGAGTAAGGCAAGCCCTCTGGCCGGTGACGCGTGAACCTGGGGGTCCCGGCAGGGGTCTCTAGCGGCGTGTCGATGGGGGTACGGACGTCAGGTGTCTCCACCGGCGTCTGGGCCCCGAAGCGAGGAGTGTCGAGTGGGGTGGCTCCTGGCGGAGTAGGTAGAGGTGTGTAGCTTCTAGGAACAGTCAGCCGTGCAAAACCTGGCGTAGACGGCGATGCTGTGGCTGGTGTGGGGGCGGGCAAAGAAGGGGAGGGTAAAGAGCCTCGTCGAACACGAGGCGGTGTGGAGGCATCGGTGGCGGAATCCCCACAACAACCGCCACCGCCACCACTAGAGCGCCGGTGTCTAGAAGAGTGTGACGCTCGTCTCGTCGACGCCGAAGCTTCGGAGCGCGCCGAATGCTCCGAAAGAGAGGGAGATGCGGATGGTGTAGGAACGCGCGATGATGCGCCAGAGCGATGACGCTCCACGTACCACTGTCTCTGCTGCGGTGACAAAGAAGAAAGAAACTCCTCATCATCCATACCTGCATTAAACACACGAATATTTAAACTTAATATTGAATGAATAGAGTAGACAATGACGCAAATACCATTAAATACAATGACGTAATGACGCATATAAATACAATGACGCAATGAATCGAGTGGTAGAAGAGGCAAGTCGAAAACTCAGAATTTTCAATCAAAAGAGCTAGAGCTTTTACAGCACGGAGCAAAATTGTTCAAATACAATATTTGTGGCTTTAAGAGATCTCTCTCTCATCCTCGCATGATAACTCAGCATAACTTCCTATATCTATATAGAGCTCTCCGTTTAAACACATATCCTCTGTTTCATTTTGTAGCTCCTCTGCCATGATTCCACAATCTTGAGTAAAACGCTTTTTGTCGATTCGTTCCACCCTAAAATGTCGACCTTTACACCATGCTGCTGTGTATGACTTATACTACAACGAACAAAGATTATGAGTGGCCGTTCAAACGTTTATAAATAAAGTCACTTGCTAGTCGTACATTGCAAACTTACCTTGGTCGCGCAACCCCGAGAGTACTCCCACTCTTCTTCAGTCACTTCGTCACCGCATTGTTGTGCGCTTTTCAATTGGTTGTGCAACCATCTTAAGCTCATGAAGGTTGGTAGGCTCTCCAGAACCGCTGGATAGTGCATCGGTGGTCGTCTTCCCCGTCTCCACTCGATTCGTGCCCTTTGTCGCTCTTGCTTTGCATCCTCATATTGTGAAATCCACTTTTGCATCACTGGATTGTGAAGCATGCAAAATCGGTTGATTTTAGCCTCTAGGTCTTCCGTCATCTTCTTCTCAACACCGAGATTGCACATGACAATCCCAGATATGCGCTCATCATCTATGGTTCGCCATAGCGTGTCCCGGGATTTATCAAATCCGTCTAACCACTCTCCAATGTACACTAGGGACTCTGATACCAACCAGCCTTCTGCCATGCTACCCTCCGGACGTGCCTTTTGACGCACATATCCCTTAAGCGTTTTCATGAAACGCTCTAAGAAGAACATCCATCTGGAATGAACTGTGCCAGCTATTTCCACCTCATCAACTATATCAGAGGCTACATCTTGTGGCCTCACATATGCTGCTTGACCAAAGCGCCTGCGAATACGTCTATTGGGTTGCAAGATTGCTGCTTGTTGGCCAGCGTCAGAGTCCGACGAGTTATAATTGGCAACAACTCGATCTATAATAGATGGATCGAACTCGCCAAATTCACGAACGTGCTGCAAAGAAACACGTCTTGTCCGTCGCACAGCATGCTTGCATTGATTACAAGGACATAAGACCCTCGTTGAGAGATAGGTGTTTCGGTTGGACGGTCCCACATCCTCGTCGCTACTCATAATGAGGATAAAAAACTTATAACCTAGACAACAAATTTAATATTCTATTGGCATTCTTCGTCTTATCTCTCTCTCTCTCTCTCTCTCTCTCTCTCTCTCTCTCTCTCTTTACCTCACATTCTCTAGTCATGTCCAATCCCCGCACACCTCGGTCTAGAGGTGCACGGAGATCAGAACCACCGGGTTATAATCTCGTCTTTATTGGTCAATACCTATATTTGTGGGTACAAGAAATCTAGACACCCACGTCTACATGATACTGCATGTAGTGGACAAAATCCCTTTGCCTCTTCTCTAGCTGTAGCACTTCACTTCATCTTAACATCTTTTCACAGTAGATCTTTTCACTGTTCGTCTAACTCTAAACCCTAAACCGTAAGTAATTCTTGCGTGGACTCGATCTAACGTAAATAAGCGTAAATCTAAATAAACGTAAATCTAACTAAAAATAAAGCTAAATCTAATTTAACGTAAGTCTAATGACTAGAGGTTGTCTAGATGGTCATTGTGTCGGGGATGTAGTGACTCTTGCCGCCCTGAAGATCCACCTTCTTCCCTATCTTCTGAAGACATTTCACCAGTACTTTTGGATCGACGGAGCCCACTATGAGTGAAGGCAGCAATACTCTATATTCCATTGAGGGCTTTCTTCACCCGCTTCATGCAGGCATCGCAGTCTATGGAGACCCGCATCTAATCTAATATAACATAAATCTAAATCTAGCTTAAATAAATGTAAATCTAGTTAAAAATAAACCTAAATCTAATTTAATGTAAGTCTACATATAACCTAATCTTTAACGTCTTTTAAAATAGTTTCCTACGACGTTATAACTCTCTTCTTCCTGTGTGTGTGCGCGTGTGTGGATGTGTGTGCCAATAAAAAGAGATAAATGGTATAACCTTTCTATCACCCATGCCAAGTATGATAGATTGATTATGCCATTTCTCTCTTGAATAATAGGTCTTCAGTTCAACTCCTCGTCGGCTAGATCTTTAGGTCTTTTAATTTTAATTAGTTTCCTACGACGCTCCCTTAGTTTCTCTTTCTTTCTTTCTCAATGTGTGTGCGTTTTTTTGGATCGTATGCATGTTTTCTTTCTCTTTTCCTCTCTCAATGTGTGCGTTTTTTGTTTATGCATGTTCTCTCTCTCTTTTCCTCTCTCAATGCGTGCGTTTTTTGTTTATGCATGCTCTCTCTCTCTTTTTCTCTCTCAATGTGTGTGTGCATTCTTTGTTTATGTATGTGTGTGCGTTTTTGCACTCTCTCTCTCTATCTCTCTCTCTCTCTCTCTCTCTCAAAAACACTATATGTGTGTGTGTATGTGTGTGTGTGTGTGAGAGAGAGCGAGGGAGAGAGAAAGAGAGGAAGGGAACATGAGAATGAGGAGAGGGAAGGAGCATACCTGTCTCTCCTTCCTCTCCTCGTGTGTGTGTGTGTGTGTGTGTGTGTGTGTAAAAGAAAAAGAGAGAGAGAGAGAGAGAGAGAGAGAGAGAGCGTTACCTGCTCTTTGCTTGAGGGCGTCGAAAAACTCAGATCTGAGATCTGAGTTTTTGGGCGCGCTCGGTTATTTTTTTTACCCTAGCTGGCGTCGCTATGAGCGTCGCAAATTTCTTTGTAAATTTGCGACGCTCATAGCGACGCTTATAGCGACGCTCATAGCGACGTCGGGAATTTTTTTTTTGAGCGTCGCTGTGTGAGCGTCGCTAATGTGAAGAGCCTCTTGTAGTGAAGAAAGATAAAAGCACGACGGGTGCTGCGTTTAAGAATCATTCACCATTCTCTCTTCTGCGAGTGCGAGTGCGAGTGCGAGTGAGAGTGAGAGTGCGAGTGCGAGTGCGAGTGAGACGCTGCATGCAAGCGAACTAAAGCTCGGGGGTGGTCGGGAGGTTCGAGCTCCGTACAACGGAGTGCGCCTATATATATATTCAATTGCTCCTCTGTTGTATCAAACACTATCAATACAAAGATTTCTTCCTCTGTTTTGCTGTCTATCTCTATTATTCGGTTCCCGTGACACACAGCCTGTATGTAGCTGTCAACCCAAACCCTTTCTCAGTCCAAACTCTCGGCCATAGGGGCTACAAGAAACACCACTTATTCCTAGTGCATCTTCTATCTTGTAGTAGTGCAAGTAAGTACATAACTATTTCTTGCTAAACCAGGAGCGCTTTGAAACTGAAACGAGTGTATGTACAGAAATGTTAAACTCAAGTGCTGGAAACCAGATGTATGATGCCGTATCTTTCTTACATGGGGAGCTCTCCTAATACATTGAGGTCGACTAGACTCTTTAGCTTGGCACGATGGGCTGCCACCGAGACCAATATTATGGCAAACTGCTTATTGATATAGCACCCTATTCTCATGTAGCCGTAATGACAATCGAGTCTTGAGTTGCCCTTGACAAGCACAACATCTGATAGTCAACTCCAGCCAACGCTCCCTATGCACTGGCGCTCCTCTTTACCACCCTTCAACCACTCACAGATAGCGACTCTCAGAACTTGCAGGTGTTGCCCTCTGTAAATGCAAGTCTACACGCCCTGAGAAGGCCTCCTGTCCTTCAAATCAGCTCTCCCTCCTCTAATTGTAGTGCTAGGTGCTTCTCTATCCTGCTTCGTTTGGTCCCCGTCTAACAGGTCACGGCCTTCATCCCCTTGCCTCCCTGATTTCGGCCTTGCACACATCCGGCCCTCGGCTTCCAGATGGCGCACCAAGAGGTTCTTCACCCCTATCAGAGAGCGATGCTCCCTCCTGATTTTTGGTTTTACTCTCCCCAAGGCTAGCGTCCTTTATCTCTGCAGTTTGGTGTGGTTCCTCTGTGTGAAGCCGGCCTCTCTCCTCTCTGATGGAAACTCCCTCCTTACGTGCTGAACATGGAAACCCCTTTGCCGGTTGAGTTCCTCCTGACGCTCTCCTTATTTCCTCAAGCTCGGCTCATGCTGTGCCTCCCTCTCAGAGCTCCTCTCCAGCAAGGTGCGAGTCTCCACACAGATTCGGCTCCTGCTCCTTTTCTTAAGCTCGCCCCCCCTGATTCACCCCTTGTGATGTTGGCTTCTTCTCTCAGGTTCTGCAACGCACCCTTAAGCTCCTCGACACAGTTCTCCCTCTGCAACAAAGGAGCTACCCCCTCCCTTGAGCAGCTTGCTTCCCGCCCCCTTTCTACCTGGCCCCTTTATGGTGGCGCTTCCTTCTTCACGTGCAGGCCATCCTCCAATCATTACGACCCCCTTTCTTAAGAACTCAATTCACTTTTTCCCTTAATTATTTAGCCAAGGTTTGATTCCCACCCAAGCATTGGTATTATTTGGTCCGAGCTCCGCGTTGTAAATGCATCAAGCCTAGATCTCACCATCTTAACTCTGAACTTGACAAACCGTCATGTTCACTTTACTGGCTCTACCCCAAGCAATACCCAATGCCTATGAAGCATGCTGATGTAGCCTCATTCATCACGACCTGAATGATGCTCGACCCTCAATTATCTTCGCAAGAAGATCGGTCATAAACAATGGATATCAACATCAAGGTAGACATCTCCCATAGAAGCATTCTATAGAGACTAAAGACCCTTGCCAAGATTCAAGTGCATCCGTCCTTTGCAAACTTGATCAAACGGCGAGTTGTAGACCATAGCAAGGAGCACACATAAAAAATTGGCATTGCCCAACACTGTACAAGCAACCATATCACACTCAAAAATGAAAAAAGCGGCCACACCATATGTACAAGAGCCGGCAAACTTCAAACCAAAAAAATCCTATGAACATATAATAAGATAAGATCACAGAATCTGCACACCATTTACGGTGAAGGCTGCAATTGAGAACGAGAGAAATATGACAACTATGTTTTATCAACGATAAGAAGGATGCTCAATACATGTCCAAAGATGTGAGAGGCGTCACCCAAAAAAAAAAACCAGGGAAGAAGGAGACGTCAATAATAAAAGAGTCATCAAAATAGAGTATTAGCCTGCTCTTCATTCTTAGCCAAGGTTAGCACACAAAAGCAGATGACGAGTCTATTATTAGCCTGCACATCATTATTAGCCAAGTTGAAAGCTCTATTTTTATTTGCAATCTCCACTTTTGACTATCAGTAGCATTCAAACTGTCACACGTGTATAAGAAGGTAGCCTGCAGATAATGGCAGCATCTGACACATGCAAAATGGACAGTCATACCAACACGAGGAAGGAGGGGCTAGGGCTCCTTGTGGCTCCTTGTTTGCTACTGCAAACTCTCAGCTATTGCGGTGTCGGGGGATTTGTATTTGAAAGGTGAGCCAGGAAGGCACTAGGTCCCTAGCTGTGAGAGGTACGAGGAGAAGAGCTGCAGCAGACACAATTAACAGGAACGAAGCTTAAAATAGACAATCTACCTTAAACCAAATAAGAAACAATATTCTTGTTTTAATCAAATTACAAGAATTGTCCCGGTTTAATCAAGGTGCTAATAAAAATTAACTACCTTGTACCGTCTTGAGCTTCTTCCGACCATGGCTTAGGTGTCACGGGAACCGAATAATAGAGATCGATAGCAAAAGATAGAGAAAGAGATCTTTGTATTGATGAAACTTTGTAGAGTTTTGATACAACAGAGAAGCAAAATATACAGGCGCACTCCGTTGTACGGAGCTCGAACCTCCCGACCACCCCCGAGCTTCAGTTCGCTTGCATGCAGCGTCTCACTCGCACTCGCACTCGCAGAAGAAGAGATCGGTGAATGATTCCCAAACGCACCACCCGTCGTGCTTTTATCCTTCTTTTCCTCGAAAAGCCTACACGATTTTTGCACCAAGTATACCTGCGAGAATAATATAAGAACGTGATCGCTAAGCGATCCGTAAAGGTTAGATTTTTATCATGACACTTTGCACAGATCCGGTTTCACAAACTGATTTTTGCATCGCCTACAAAATAGTCAAAAGAACATACTCGTGCAACCAATTCAACATGATAATCAAAGTAAAAAAATATAATTTTATACCTTTATAATCTCAATTGCAATACTCTACCATGAAGAAACAATCCACTTCTTGGTTGATAGCAGGGAGAGCTGTATGATGTTGTATGTCTATCTGTCCCTGTGTATACTACACTGCTGTTGCCTTCTGTTTGTTTTCATCATAACTTCTACAACCGAACTCAGAACAGAGCAATCCAGGTACTCAAAACGACGGGAATAGGTCTGTTCTACAAGGCATCGCGAACAGAATTGCAAAAACCGTCTATGTTTGGTTAAAAACGCAACTTTTAGGTCGCGACTCATAAAACCTCTATTTTTTTGTCTCCACTATTTTAACAACTTATTTTAAGCCTACCCATGCATTTTAAGCTAAAACACATAAATATAAAACATTGATATTAATAAAAATCTCAATTTTACTGTTCATAGACAGATTATCTGTTATTCATTAATCTTTATCAAATCCGTCTTTAGTGTATTATTTAAAAAAAAGAATATATGTTCTCTCTTAATATCTCAACTCATTCGTATAAGCTCTATTTAATAGACTATATATTCAACAATCTTTCAAATCGTGCTAACGAAAGATATGCCCTGCTACATTCTTTTCGACTTTAAGAACTTCAAAGACTAGTCCTATTACATTCTCCCCTTATCAAAATTAACTCTGTCCTCAGAGTTGGTCTAAAGAGAGAAAAATTCTCTTTGCAAAACACTAAGATCAACCCATGATGCATCCTCTACTGGATAGTTCTGCCACTTAACCAAAACTTCCACAATGTCTCTATTTCTCAGATGTTTAAAACGCCTATCTAGTACTAAGTCTGGTTCTACAGTCAATGGTCCGTCATCTTTCAACTTAGAGTTGTTTTGTAAAACATGATGCACATTAGGAACATACTCACATGAAATACAGGATGCACTTTAACATGAGAAGGCAATTCCAATTTGTAAGGTAATGAACCAATGCGCTTCAAAATTTTAAATGGCCCAGCAAATCATGGAGACAATCTTCTATCCTTTCCAAGAATCAAATGAGACTTCTCAGGAATGACCTTTAAGAAAACCATATCACTAGTTTCATACTGCACAACACGATGTTTCTTGTCATAATATAGTTTATGTCTCTTTTGAGATTCTGTAATATTCCCCCTGATTTTCGCCAACTCGTTATCCATTTTCTTAAGCATCTCACGTGACAATTCTACCTTATTTCTCGAGCTAAGAAAATTTATAGGTGTGGGACAGTTATAGCCATACATTGCCTCAAACGAAGTCATCCTAATAGATGAATGATATAAACTGTTGTATGCAAATTCAACCAAAGGAAAATATTCATTCCAATTAGATTGGTTTTCATTGACATACATTCGTAACATATCTTCTAAAATACGATTCACTCTTTCCGTTTTCACATCGGTTTGAGGATGGAAAGCATTAGACATGCGTAACTGGGTACCTATAGAGTCAAAAGTCGCTCTCCAGAAATGAGAAGTGAACTTAGAATCTCTGTCAGACACTATGCTCTTGGGCATGCCATGCAAACGAAATATCTCTTTCATAAACAAGTGTGCAATGGTCAATGCAGTATCAGTTATTTTTTCAGGAAAGAAGTGAGCTTGTGTTGTGAGTCTATCTACCACCAGAAAGATTGAATCATATCCTCCACGAGTAGTAGGAAGTCTAATGATAAAGTCCATGGATATACACTCCCACTTGTGTAAAGGAATGTCTGAGGGTTGAAGGTCACCAGGCATCCTCTTATGCTCAATCTTAACTTGTTGACATTGAAAGCACTCACACACATAATTCTCAACATCCAATTTCATACGCGGCCAAAAGAATAAGGTTTTAATCTTTTCATATGTCTTATTTAATCCAGGATGACCAGAAAAAGGTGAATTATGACACTCATGTAGAATTTGACTCTTAAAAGAAGAATTTGCAGGAATACACAAGCGGTCATAACAATACAGATTTCCCTTATACAAGTGATATCTGTTTTCATACATCTCATGCAAGAATTTCAAAATAGGCATATAAAAGGAATCATTTTCAACTTCAGCATGTATCTCATCAATCAAATTGGATCGCACAACAGTCAACAAATTACACATGGGCCTACGACTCAATGCATCTGCAACTTTATTTTCTTTTTCACACAAATACTTCAAATCAAAGTCATACTCAGCCAGCAATTCAATCCATCTTCTTTGTCTGTTATTTAACAATAACTGAGTGAAAATATACTTCAAGTTTAGATGATCAGTACGCAATTCAAATTTTACACCAAGCAAGAGATGACGCCAATGCTTCAATGCATGAACAACAACAAGCAATTCTAGATCATGTGTTGCATAGTTCAATTTATGTCGTTTTAATTTCCTAAACTCATATGCAACCACTCTTCCTTCTTGTGTCAAAACACAACCTAATTGTTCACCACTAGTGTCATAGGACACAACAAATGGTTTGCCCATCTCAGGAACTTTTAAAACAAAATTTTTCGCTATTTTAGCCTTCAAGGTCTCAAAAGCAGTCTCACAGCTAGAAGTCCACACAAAACCCTTGTCTTTCTTGGTCAATTCGGTCAAAGGACTTGCTATCTTAGAGAAATCTTTAATGTGTGCTCTCTCATATTGTGCTAGATCCATAAAGCTTCTTACATCTCTTACTAACATAGTCTTAACTTTATCAAGATCAATGTGAATCCCCTCTTTAGAAATCACTCTTCCCAAATACACAATATGATCCTTTGCAAAAGAATACTTACTTGCTTTGGCATACAATTTATGTCCACCCAAAACCTCAAATGTTTTCTTTAAGTGCAATGCATGATCTTCTTCATTCGTAGAATACACAAAATATTATCCAAGAATACCAGAATGAAGTCCTCAAGATACAGGTGAAAAATATTATTCATTAAGCACATGAAAGTTGTTGGTGCATTAGTCAAACCGAAAGCAAGAACTCTAAATTCATAATGTCCATAACGTGTACGAAAAGAAATCTTTGGAATGTCCTCGGCCTTGATACGGATTTGATGGTAGCCAGAACGAAGGTCAACCTTTGAAAATATTGTGGCACCACTCAAATGACTAAGCAGTTCATCTATGTGAGGAAGAGGATATTTGTTCTGAATGGTCTTTTTGTTTAATTCCCTATAGTCGATGCATAACCTATATGTACCATCCTTTTTCTTTTGGAATAACACAGGACTACCCCAAGGAGATACACTAGGTTTAATGAAACCCTTTTTCAAAAGATCATCAAGTTGTATCTTGAGCTCTTTAAGCTCATCAATATTGAACCTGTATGGAGATCTGGAATAAGGTGTTGCTCCTAGATATAGATCTATGGCATGGTCTACCGCTCTAGGCGGAGGTATACCAGGAAGATCGTCCGGAACACATCCTTAACTTCATGTAAAAGATCCTCTATAAATTCTGGATTTGTCTCTTTATGTTTATCCCCAGATTCTTCTTTAATCTCATTAGCAAACACAAGCAACGTCTCACACAAGCAAACACAAGCAACGTCTCACACTCTTATCTAAGTCACCTTATCAATTCCTTTGCCAAAACTAGATTTAGAATCTCTTTCTTTCCACAAAGAGTGTGACTTATCATCATCAAATGATTAAAGATATATTTTTCTTTCTTAACAATCAATCAAAATATGATTTTCAATGATCTAATTGATACCAATGATAACATCATGCATATCAATGTTTATGTTATAGAAATCATTTTATGATTTCGACTCTTCAAAGAAAAAAAAAACAAATTTTTTACTAACTCTTTCGTGAAACTATTATTACCACTAGTTAAGTCCACAAGTCTTTTAACTTCTCGATTTAATTTCAAGTTTAATTTCTCAATCAATTTAGACGATAAGAAGCAATGAATACTATCCAAATCAATTAAGAAATTCAAATTTTAATCTCAACTTCTACGCATAAATTCGATCTCACAGAAGCTTTCAAAGGACGTATCAAAGACATAAAACATCACAAAGAAGGGGTAGATGACTTACCTTTATCGTACGCATCGCCAAAAGTCTCCAATTGAGCCATCTTGGTACGTATTGTCTTATCGGTCACCTTGCTCGAGCATTCGAAAGTCTCGTGGTCGTGTTCTCGATATTGAAAGTATAATCCAAATATTTGAGTTCTTCAATCCACGCTTCTAAATCTTCGCATATCTTTCTTATGCCATCAAACTCTTTAAGCTTAGCCTTCGTTAAGAATGATTTGGTTGTCGCTTCTCCCATATCGTCATCGTTTCTTTTGGCGGTACCCCAGCGCCGCCACGATGATTATTGTTTCCAGGTGGATTAGCATGGTTTTCACCTTCATGTTGGCCATCAAGCTAGGTCTACATAGATATCAAGCTCTCGTGCTGCGTTGCCCCGCAGAGCCTCAGCAAGCTCTCGATTTGCAATTTTCAGATCTTCTCATAGTCGCCGAATCAGGTCTTCTTGCTCCTTCATCCTCCTCTCGTATCCTTCCATGTCCAGAATCAACCGCTTGCTCTGATACCAATTGTCACGGAAACCGAATAATAGAGATCGATAGCAAAAGATAGAGAAAGAGATCTTTGTATTGATGAAACTTTGTAGAGTTTTGATACAACAGAGGAGAAAAATATATGGGCGCACTCCGTTGTATGGAGCTCGAACGTCCCGACCACCCCCGAGCTTCAGTTCGCTTGCATGCAGCGTCTCACTCGCACTCGCACTCGCACTCGCAAAAGAAGAGATCGGTGAATGATTCCCAAACGCACCACCCGTCGTGCTTTTATCCTTCTTTTCCTCGAAAAGCTTGCACGATTTTTGCACCAAGTATACGTGCGAGAATAATATAAGAACGTGATCGCTAAGCGATCCGTAAAGGTTAGATTTTTATCATGACACTTTGCACAGATCCGGTTTCACAAACTGATTTCTGCATCGCCTACAAAATAGTCAAAAGAACATACTCGTGCAATCAATTCAACATGATAATCAAAGTAAAAAAATATAATTTTATACCTTTATAATCTCAATTGCAATACTCTACCATGAAGAAACAATCCACTTCTTGGTTGATAGCAGGGAGAGCTGTATGATGTTGTATGTCTGTCTGTCCCTGTGTATACTACACTGCTGTTGCCTTCTGTTTGTTTTCATCATAACTTCTACCACCAAACTTAGAACAGAGCAATCCAGGTACTCAAAACGACAGTAATAGGTCTGGTCTACAAGGCTACGTGGAGAGAATTGCGAAAAACGTCTCTGTTTGATTAAAAACGCAACTTTTAGGTCGCGACTCATAAAACCTCTATTTTTTTGTCTCCACTATTTTTACAACTTATTTTAAGACTACCCATGCATTTTAAGCTAAAACACATAAATATAAAACATTGATATTAATAAAAATCTCAATTTTACTGTTCATAGACAGATTATCTGTTATTCATTAATCTTTATCAAATCCGTCTTTAGTGTATTATTTAAAAAAAAGAATATATGTTCTCTCTTAATATCTCAACTCATTCGTATAAGCTCTATTTAATAGACTATATATTCAACAATCTTTCAAATCGTGCTAACGAAAGATTTGCCCTGCTACATTCTTTTCGACTTTAAGAACTTCAAAGACTAGTCCTATTACATTAGGAGATTCAACTTCCGATGGCCTTGGGTTGTCCAACTCGGTTTAAGGTTACCATCCTAATTTCTGGTTTGAACGGGCTTAGAGATTATGCCTAAAGCTTCGGCAAGTGAGCTTTAGGAACTGGAATAGGACGCAAGCTCCATGGCATGTGAGGAACAATGAAAATAACCATAGGTGAAACAACACTAGGATCCACACACCCAATCTCACTTGGCTCAAAAGAAAAAGCTTTACCATGTTTTTTGAGCATACGTTGAAAACACTTGATCTCCTCTTCATTGAGGAAACCATCTTCGCCAACCTTCAGCTGCTGCAATCTCTCCTTAGTAAACTTATGCCCTATGTTCTTTGGATTATCGAGTATAGGCTGTTGAGAAGCCTCCTTAATCATTCCATCACTTCCTTCTGGTAGCGGTGTAGCCATTGGCCTCACTTTCTTTGCAACAGTCTTGTATTTTGTCTCTACCTGTGCTTCAACCTTTTCACCTGAATCATCCTCAATATGCATAAGTGCTTCATATATACCTAACTCATCATACATGTTCATTGAATGGATCTTAACCACTTCAATTCCGCTTTGTAACCTGTTTTGCTTGATCTCCTCAATCTCTGACATAGTATCTACATAAGATACTTCCTCAAAGATTCCTAAAATCACATCATCTGATTCAAGCACATCACAACCCTGCAATTCACTTTGGATACCTAAAACATACTATTTTTCCCACTTTGATAAATCATTAAATTTTCTAAAAGATACTGAACCTTCAGATGTTTACCCCAAAAACCCTGAAGAGAAAGCTTCTCTTTGCAAGAACTTCTCCTCACTTGTATCACCATAGTCCCGCTTCATAATGGCACTCCGAGAAAATCCTGTGCAAACCTATGTTCTCTAAACTCCTTGCGTACCTTTGGCATTGGATGATCATGTAGATTGTCCTTGTTCCTGGCATGGTCAACACATACACTCAAGAATTGTATTGCTTTCTTACCATCTAGGCTGGCACATAGGCCAAACCATCATCCAGCACCTTGGTTTCCATTCGCATAACCGTAATGTAGGGTTGTCCCAAAATTAATGGATAAGAGGAATGCTCATGTATAAAGAAATTTTGCTCATCAGAGACATCCCCTACAGTTACCTTAACATTGGCACATGCACCATAGAGGTCTCCTGGAAGCATATTGGCAGCTCGAATCCGCCAACCATGGTCCACATCAATAGGCCATTTTCCCTTTTGTGCAAGATTTTTGGAATCAAATTGATCTCCGATCCATGATCTATGAGTGCTAAGACCGGTTCTTCAATGTCTCCAAGCTTCACAACAATTTTGGTTGTTGCTCTTGCCCAATGAGTCCGTGAAAAGTGACTCCTTGGTATACTTTCATTATCTTCATCGTCATTGAAATGAGCATGTCTTACCTCTGGTACAGTTGGATTTGATACCACCACAGACCTCGACTCTTTTTCTTCTTCAAGATCTACCAAATACTCTTCATAATCATCCAAAATTTCTTCAATGTGTGAACCGCCTGGCTCTTAATTGACTCCGGCTCCTGTTCACTTGGTATCTGCCGCTTTCTTTTGATAATATCGATAATCTCCTCGTGAAACTCACGTTTGGCAATACCCAAAATATCACCCAATGTGAGCTCCACTGTTCGATTCAGAATGCGTTCTTAAAAAACTTTCTTTAATGTCAGACTTAAGCTTTTATATGAGGGTCCCCCCGATTTACCTTGCTTTTTGTCCTTGGGTGCATCCTCCATCACCACTTCAGGAGCGGGCTTAGGGGTAGGACCTTCATATTTTTTGTTGTTGAAATTCATTGTCCTTTTTGTTGTCCCAGGAACTTCTTCATCTCTTTTCCGCTTTTCCTCCACCATAGCCTCATTAGCTTGAGACTTCGCAATAAATGCATACACTGAGAGGGAATCCACTCGATCAGTCAACCCTGTGGTTTCTTGAATTGAATTTCCTACTTGTCATAGCTTCCCATAAGTTACCTTCCCTGTTTCTGTTGTCTTCAAAGCATAAGGCCACATTTGACCCTTGGTACCTTCACCCTCATCATCACCCTTTCTGCAGACTTGCAGCCCATATGTAGCTGCTTCCACAAGAGCAACATTATGTTGAATCTCTTGAACTATCTTTTTCATGCCGCCCCTATCGAAGTTCAAAAACAACACAATGGTGAGGTGTTTAGCAAAATGACAATCCATACAGCTTGCCCACAATGTATATGCAATGTGGGCAAGCTCTATAGCTTGCCAATTTGGCAAACGGCTCACCATTGTGTTCTTTTTAGGGTTGCGAAGCAACTTTATGGCCTGAAAACCACTCGCAGATATATAGACAACACAATGGCAAGCCGTTGGCAATATGGCAAGCCATAGAGCTTTCCCACAATGCATATGCCTTGTGGGCAAGCTTTATGGCTTGCCATATTGCCAAACGGATTGCCATTGTGTTGCTTTTAGGGACACGAAGCAATTTTAACGCTTGAAAATCGCTCGCAAACATATAGACAACACAATGGCCAGTCGTTGGCAATACAGCAAGCTATAGGGATTTCCCACAATGCATATGCATTGTGCGCAATCTCTATGGCTTTCTGTTTTGCCAAACGGATCTCCATTGTGTTTTTTTTATGGCTGCTTAGCTATTTTAGGACTTGAAAACCGCTTGCGGACATAAAAACAACCCAATGACAAGTTCTTGGCAATATAGAAAGCCATAGAGCTGGCCCTCAATGCATATGCCTTGTGGGTAAGCTTTATGGCTTGCTGTATTGCCAAACGGATTGCCATTGTGTTGTTTTTAGGGACACAAGGCAATTTTAGCGATTGAAAATCGCTCGCAAACATGTACACAACACCATGACGAGCTGTTTGGCAATACGGCAAGCCATAAAGCTTGCCCACAATTTATATGCATTGTAACCAAGATCTATGGCTTGCCCTATTGCCAAAAGGCTTGCCATTGTGTTGTTTTTAGTATCGCTTTAGCTATTTTAGGATTTCAAAACCGCTTGTAGACATATAGAAAACACAATGGCAAGCCGTTTAGCAATACGTCAAGCCAAAGAGCTTTCCCACAACGCATATGCATTGTGGGAAAGCTCTATGGCTTGCCGTATTGCCAAACGGCTCGCTATGGTGTTATTTTTAGGGCCCGTTAGCTATTTAAGGACTTGAAAACCGCTCGTGGACATATAAACAACACAATGGCGAGCCGTTGACAATACGGAAAGCCATAGAGCTTGTCCACAATGCATATGTGTTGTGGGTAAGCATAATGGCTTGCCGTATTGACGAACGGATCACCATTGTGTTGTTTTTAATATGCGCTGTGGGTAAGCGCTATGTCTTGCCGTATTATCGAACGTAGCTTAATCTAACCTAGCATAATGTATCTTAGCCTAATCTAACCTAACCTAAGCTAACGTAGCTAGACCTAATGTAGATTAACTTAACATAACCTAACATATATAAGATAACCTAGCCTAACTTAATGTAGCTTAACCTAACCTAACCTAATATAACTTAACCTAACGTAGCTTAACTTAATCAAACCTAACATATAGAATAACGTAACCTAACCTAACCTAATGTATAACCTAACCTAACAACGTAGCTTAACTTAACGTAGCCTAACCTAACCTAATGTATAACCTAAACTTAACGTAAAATATAAACCCCATCAATTGCATAATTTCAAAAATG
Source organism: Adiantum capillus-veneris (assembly GCF_014529385.1). Lineage (NCBI taxonomy): Eukaryota > Viridiplantae > Streptophyta > Polypodiopsida > Polypodiales > Pteridaceae > Adiantum > Adiantum capillus-veneris. Next base: position 98,592,231 of record NC_140953.1, read on the forward strand.
ACATAATTCAAAACAAAATTTCTTGAAAACAAGATTTTTCATAAACCAAAACAAATTTTTTCCATAATTTAAAATGAAACTTCACATCAAAAACCATAATTTCTTTTACAACATTCAAAGTTTAAAGCATAAAATGTTCTTTCATTAATAGAGAGAGTAATTTAAATAAATTTAATATGTATTTAAAGATTCAATTTGAAGGTTCGAGCACTCACATTCGTCCTATTTGAGAAATAAAAGTTGTTGTAAAAGTTCTGAAACCTGCAAAAACGCACACACAAACACAAAGTTAAACCCTAAACTATAAATCTACAAGTAAACATGAAAAGAATCTCATTTTAGTGTTGTCTATATGTTTGCGAACAATTTTCAAGCGCTAAAATTGCCTTGTGCCCCTAAAAACAACACAATGGAGACCCATTTGGCAATACGGCAAGCCAGAAAGCTTGCCCACAAGGCATATGCATTGTGGGCAAGCTCTATGGCTTTCCATATTACCAACGGCTCGCCGTTGTGTTGTCTTTATGTGTGCGAGCAGTTTTCAAGCCATGAAATCACTTCACAACTCTAAAAAAAACACAATGGTGAGTCGTTTGCCAAATTGGCAAGCGATAGAGCTTTCCCACATCGCATATGCATTGTGGGCAAGCTGTATGGCTTGTCATTTTGCTAAACACCTCATCATTGTGTTGTTTTTATGTTAGGTTAGGTTAGGTTAGGTTTAGGTTATAGGTTAGGTTAAAGGTATCGATGGCATAATAGTTGGAAAAATACAAACGGACTTCTATTAGATTAGGTAATAGGTTAGGTAGATGTTATAAGTTAGATTACATTAAGTTAAGTTAAGTATAGGTTAGGCTAGAGCTAGCATCAAATTAATAGTAGAAAAAATGCAATCGGACTTCGAAGATGACTCGTGTACTTCTAAAAACGCAAATGGAATTTGGTTAGGTTAGGTAGATGTTATAAGTTAGGTTACATTAAGTTAGGTTAGGTATATGTTTTATGTTAGGTTAGATTATAAGTTAGACATAACGATTATAGGTTAGGTTAGAGCTAGCGTCAAATTAATAGTAGAAAAAATGGAATCGGACTTCGAAGATGACTCGTGTACTTCTAAAAATGTAAACGGACTTTGGTTAGGTTAAGTTTAGGTTATAAGTTAGGTTACATTAAGTTAGGTTATGGTTGTGTTATAGGTTAGGTTAGAGCTAGCGTCAAATTAATAGTAGAAACAACGCAATTGGACTTCAAAAGTGCACACAAACTTCAAGAACCTTAATATATAGTCATTGACCAATAAAGACAAGATTATTACCTTGTGGTCCTAATCTTTGTGCACCTCTAGAGAATGTGAGGTTGTTAGAGCTAGCAAAAAATAGTTGAAATAATGCAATCCGACTTTAAAAGTGTACACAGACTTTAAGAACTTTAATATATAGTAATTGAACAATAAAGACGAGATTATTACCCTGTGGTTATAAGATTCGTGCACCTGTAGACTGAGGTGGGTGGGGATCGGGCCTGGCTAGATAATGTGAGGTTGTTAAAGCTTGTCATGTACTTAGTAGTGTGTAGTTATAACAAGTAGAGTGTTTTAATTATTTGTTGCATCATTGGTAGATAAATTATGGAGGATAGGATGGCGTGTCCTTGTGCGCATTGCAAGCATCAGATCTTTCAAAAGCAAAAAATCTGCAACCAATACATACCCAATCACGGTGTCTTTCCGATATAGCAAGTACAAGACCTGCATTATCAATCTCATGTTCTAGAGATTGAAGGTCAAAATCTGCAAGTAGATATTACTCCAACTTCATCCCATAGAAGACGATTTTGAAACGAGCAGCCATCGACTGAGTCCTCCCAACTAATACCTGAAGCGGTATTTCAAGAAGTAGAGATGGAGCACATGTTGGACGCGTTCTTTGACATGGATTCCAACATAGAAGGAGACAACATTGAACACAGTATTGTGGACCAACTTCAGCCATCCCGTTCATATCGACGGCATGATAGCAACGATGAGGAGGGCGAGATGATGCAAAGTCTTGCACGCATGCCGCTCTACACTGGTGAAAAAGTCTTAGTTCTCCGTACCGATTGGCAATGCTTAATTTACAGTCTGTCTACAGTTGGTCCGACGCCTCAGTCTCACAGAGATTTTCAGGTAAACATATTTATCCTAAGCATGGTAAAGTGCAAATTACAGTTCATATAATGTGATCAAAGGGCTCACTTTTTCATGTAACGTCAGGTTGCTGTATAAGCAATTCTTGCCAGAAGGAAATCACATGCCCCCTACCCGTCCAGCCAAAGCTTCTTAATAATTTGGACTTGGATTATCAAAACATACATGCATGTCCTAATGATTGTATACTTTTTTGCAATGAGTCCCAATTGTGGATCAAACATGTACAGGGAGGACACACAAGGAAAATTTATCCTTGCAAAGGTCCTTCGACACTTTCCTATCATTCCAAGAATAAAGAGCATGTTCAGGTGCCAGTCCATAGCCTCTTTGATGACATGGCACTCAAATACTATATCAAAAGATGATGTTATGCGGGTACCTGCTCTCATGCATGGAAGCACATAGAGGAAAGTTGGCCTACATTTAAGAACGAGCCTTGATGTATCCGCTTTGTTCTGGCAATGGATGGAGTAAACCCATTCGGATTACGTAGTTTGTCATGGAGCATGTGGCCTATTTGTTTGGTTAATTATAATCTTACACCATGTCTCGCTATCAAGAAGGGCCATCTCTTGTTGTCATTGATTTTCCCAAGAAAGTACAAAGCAAAGAACATGGACGTCTATCTGGCACCACTTATAGAAGAGCTCCAAATCTTGTGGACAGGAATCGATGTGGTTGATATGTCCCAACCAATCAGGCGACGGAATGTACATGTGCAAGGAATTCTCATGTGGACCATGCACAATTGGCCAGGCTTCGGTGAGTGCTTAGATAAGTGCCTTTTAAACCCTCACACACATGTGATTCATGGCTATGACAAAGCTTTTAAATATTAATATGTGATGTTTCAGGCTTGAGTTACTCGAGCAATCATGCATGTCAAAAATGTGGTCCTCGACTTGGCTTCCGACGCTCTGAGAATTTGAGCAAGTCAGTTTACAAGAAGCATGGTAGATTTTTTCCTGAAGGACATGAGCTACGAGGACCAAACATATGCAAACATGACATGCATCCGCTGAAAGCGAGCGACTGGAAAAACATGTGGCTGGAGAAGGGAGATTGGATGCCATCTGGAATAAAAATACTTTCTATTTTCCATGATCTCCTGTACTGGAGTGACCTGTTGATTGATCATTTTCTCGACCCAATGCACATCTTCAAGAACGTGGGGGAGATTATCTGGAAAACCATCACTGGAAAAAGGGAGAGCAAGGCCCAAAGAGATGACCTGCAGGTTGTGGGTTGAATGCCAGAGATGTGGCCTCGACTTAAATCCAATTGAAAGTGGTCTATACCAAAAGGTCCATGGGTTCTGAGTAGCGTAGAAGAGAAATAAGTGAAGAAGACTATATCTTCGTTCAAGACTCCCATAGGGTGCATGCGATGTTTGAAAACAGCTTTTACGAGAGATGACAATCTTAGTGGTCTTAAATCCCACGATTGGCACAAATTTTTACAGTTCATCTTACCAATTTCCATAAAGGGTTGTTTCACAGATGACATTAGAAGAACAATCTACAAAATCAGTGAGTTGGTACACTAGATGAGTTCAAAAGAGATAAGAGAAGAAAACATTAGGGCCAAAAACGACTCAAAAAGGGCTTACATGGGAATATCATACACATAATGTTTCGTTACCATGAATTGAATCAGCGCGTGATCGTTACCGCTCTGATACCATGTTGAGATGTAGAGAGAGATAGAGACGAGACAAGAGACACACCATGTACGCTCCCAAAGACCGATTCATATTGAGGACAAGATACAAATATATAGGTGAGACCAAGTTCAGCAGAGTGAGCCATATATAACTCCAACACGCATTGTCCATATGTGAGGAGTACTTGCATTCGATGCAAGAACTGTCTAGTTGCTACACTCCACGGCAGGTTGTGGCCGTGGTCTTGCTCAGCAGACCACACCATGGGGGAGTCAGGGAGGGACTCCATACGTCTAGAGCATTGCATGGACAACACATCCTTTAACCCTCCTTTCTTACCAATCCACCCACTTTTTGTCATAGGGATCCACCCCCCTCGCATCACACGGCCCGACATGGGGGACTCTTGTTGGGACACTTCTTTTGGTGGAGGAGGAACAAACTCAGCTAATTTAGAGCATGCAGCTCTAATAACTGAGGACAAGGATACATAGGCGTCCATTCCAGACACACATGGACGATACTATAGGAAAGTATGGTGGCAACGTTGACTTTGGGAATGCACAAGATAGAGCTTTTTGATGCCATCTACAAATTCTTATACACTCAACGTTAAAAAATTGCTTTATCAAATCAAGAACCAAGTACTTGATCATTCATTCTACATCGAGAAGCGTTGCATACTCCATTGCCAAATGCACCCAACCAAATTTCTCATCACAGTGGGTAGAGGGTTATATCAAAAAAAAAATTTAAAAAGCAATCAAGTATACATCGCACAATGGCCAACCAGGTCGAAAATCCATGTTGAACTAGAGGAAGAAAGAGAAGGTAGATGAGAAGAGAGAGAGATGACACCATCATATGCAAGCCGCAAAGTGTGTCAATTTATCACACGTGATTAGTATATATAGAGGGGACCAGGGTGCTATATATAGAGTTACTATATATAGGTCAACACCTCCACTCATATAAAGGTTCCTAATTGTGGATGAAAAAACCCTTGGGGGCTCAAGGGAAAAACCGAGAGCCCTATATATACCCATTTTTATATTAAAATATCTTAAATATACATTTACAATGTTCAAAGAAGTTATAATACACTTTAGATTCATTCATTTGTGCTGCAGCTTCGCTGATTTGTTATTTGTATTGATTAAGCACTTCTTCTGTAAACTAACGTATTTTGTGTGTGTTCTTTGTGTATGATTAGCCGTGGCCGATGACGATGAGCCATACTCTCCTAGTTTTAAATTTTCTGTCATTCCGACCGGCATGTCACCCGAGGAGATGGGCTCCTTTTTGTCTATGCTCACACCAGAGCAGATCGCGATGGCACAACACCTTTGGGTAGCAGGTCCCTCTATACCTACTACAGCCGACCCTACGCCTGAAACTAGTGTGATCCTTACACCGAGAGCGGCCCCACACCTCATTTTAGTGTGCCCCCTACTCCTTGGACTCGTGTGGCCCCTACACCAACGAGTGGTTCATCCTCGAGATGAGGTAGGCATCGTTCTGGAGGCAGTTGTTGTGGTAGCAGTTCTACCGATACGTTAACACCACCGAGAGAGCATCCATCACTCTCTTCAGTAGATAGTTCACCGATTGGCACACCACGTACACCTTGGGGATCACACGAGCATGATCCTATTAAGGTGTACAAGAGCAAGGATGGGAATGTTTTGGCGGATAGGGTCGAAAAGGCCATGCAATAAAGGATGCGACAGCTCTATATGATTCTGTTTGGTCACTCTGTGATGGAGATCTGGGATAACCTCCATCTTGAAAGAAAGAATTACATCGACGAGGCCATTCATAGAGAGTACAGGCTGACAAAGGGGTACGATCCAGTCTTGAACCCCTAGACTTTGTGCGTGGCCGCAAGTCCACAATGTCACACCGTCGGTCATAGGCGAGAGACAGGTACACTGACGGCAGTCCCAAGGTGGCATGGTTGGATGTAGAGGAGTGGGCGAGGATTGCATGAGACACACAAGACAATCCTGAGATATTTTAGCGTGTACTGGGAGAGGACGTTGGAGAGGGGGAATAGGGAACACACCCAGCACACAAAATATTTGCCTCTCTATAGCCCTGGGATTCCACAGCACCCTAACCTCTCAACACCTTCAATTTGGCTAATTTGCACTAACAACTCCACTTAATCATACAAAACAACTATCTCACACCTTGCAAAAAAAACCCCACAGTACTAATGCACCCACACTACTCAACTCACCCTTTCCGACTCACAAAACACTCCTAATCTGCCCTCTTGGTAGCACCTTTTGAGTTGCAAGCAAACCCTCGGCAAGCAATAGCCAATACACGAAGAGCAAGAGAAAAGGAGGGGAATGGGGAGAAGCAGCAGAAGAGATTGGGGCCAATAAGTGGTATTATTGCATAGGGAGTAGTACAATCAAGTATGCAACTTCAATGCAAAGCTTACCAACACACAAGCTTTAAGCTTCCACTCACACCCTTCGGCAAAAAATCCCTCAAATTTTCGCATTTACATCCTTTTATAGGGGTGCCTCTAGGAGTCCAAAAAAAAAAAAAAAGATGAGTTTCTCCTCCCATGGCTTTCACTTAGAGCTTCATTAAGAATTTGTTTGCATTGCCAACACTTGGCACATTTGATTTTTGGAAACACTTGCGTGGTGTACACCTTGGGTCTTTGTCCCTTCCATTTGGCCGCCCGGAGTTCCCCTTGGGCCTTTGAGTGTCCTTGGCTCGCCCTTTAACTACCCCTATCAGTTCACCTCTTTGCAGCGGGACCCCTCCCCTCCTTGAGCAATAGCGATGCCGCTATTGGGGGGGTGGAGGGTACACCCCTATCCTCAAAAAACTTGGACCCTTAGGGGACATGGGCACCAGCCCTTAGCTTCCATGTCACCAGTGTGTATTTCCACCCCATGCCGGGGCCTGCGGGCGCGCCACCTCCTCCGCACCACAAAAATTGCCACCAAACCGCCACGCAGCACCCGACAGGGCCGACGCCATCACCAACGGGAGGGAGAGCTCCCCTCTCTCCCCTCTTGTGATACCAAAAGACCTCACGGCCTGGAGTATATACCGTGGCCCCGATGTCCGAATCCACGCATGTGGGTTTAACTCGGCTGCCACTTTTAAAAAAATCTTTGTCTTCTCCCACTTGTCCTGCTTGCCAACTGGCGCCTGACACTACAAGAGGTTGTGTGCTCTTGTGACGCTCTTAGCGACGGAAATACATTGGGTTTTTATAACCCCCGGCGTCGCTAAAACCGTCGCTACGAGCGTCGCTACGAGAGCGTCGCTATAGGCATCGCTATATGCGTCGCTATATAGCGACGCCTATAGTGACGCTCTCACAGAAGACTATAGCGATGCTCATAGCGACGCTACAGAGCCATAAATAGCGACGCTTATAGCGACGCCCGAGAGAATATTTTTTTGGTGGCAGGGCATTGAATGCCCTGCCACCCATCAACCATATTGTACTTGATTCACTTTTTAAAAAAAGTGCAAAGGTAGATAAGAGACCCAAAATAGTCACCCACAAGACGCATTGTTTGCAAAATTGACAATTGTACACATCATAGGCAAAATGAATTGATTGGCAAATGTAATAATGACAATTGTACAACATCATGGGCATAAAGAATTTATTGGCAAAAGGAACTGCGGTGACAAATGTAATAATATACATGGTTCAAAAAGACGTATAAAATCCGTCTCATGATACATAAGCTATGAGAAACCCTAAACTAATGCTATCTAGCTACGGCTAAACTGACGTCGTCTAGTCAGATGTCTCATCGCGTCCAAGCGGCGTATCTGTCGGATTCTGCAAAAAAAGACAACAAGACAGTTTTCAGTAAATATAAACATATAACGACATTTATAAAACAATACAAAAAATAAAAAAGAGTAAACCCTAATACTAACCATGCCGCCGCGAGAACTGAGAATGTCCATCAGGGCGTTTAAGCCCTTCCTGCCTGCGTACTCGCGCTCGTACGGTGTGGGATCACGTCCTGTCATTGACCACTGTCAAAACATACAAAGATTTCATTATGTTAGAACTAAAAAACTCATAAACCCTAAACTATCGAACATGCATAAAGAGCAATGTGAAAAGACTTACAAAATCGGCCTCAAATGATGCCCATCCACCGCTCCCCAAGTGGTGCGAGCTCCCTGCCTCTACTCGCGCTCTGGCTGCATCCTTTTGTTGCTTCCACTTGTCGGGATTCTCGCGCGCTGCTTTCTTCGCATTCTTCCAATCTTCTTTGGCCAGCCAATCTGGCCTGTTCCACCCATTCTTGATTGCTTTTTGCACTTCGGAACGCTTGTGTTTGCAGTATTCGCGCATTCGAATCTTCATCAGGTCTTCATTGAAGCACTGATCCCGTGTTGGAACGGGAAACTCATCATGAAGTATGCTGATGACTCTGTTTTTTAAATCACTTGGTACTTCACTCCATTTGTTTAGTATATAGTGTCTAAACAGCTGAGAGCAAAGACCACGCATGCGCGAGATCACCTTCTTGCCGTCATCATCCATGATGATGCCGCCGTTGATGTCGATGGAGTAAGGCAAGCCCTCTGGCCGGTGACGCGTGAACCTGGGTGTCCCGACAGGGGTCTCTAGCGGCGTGTCGATGGGGGTACGGACGTCAGGTGTCTCCACCGGCGTCTGGGCCCCGAAGCGAGGAGTGTCGAGTGGGGTGGCTCCTGGCGGAGTAGGTAGAGGTGTGTAGCTTCTAGGAACAGTCAGCCGTGCAAAACCTGGCGTAGACGGCGATGCTGTGGCTGGTGTGGAGGCATCGGTGGCGGAATCCCCACAACAACCGCCACCGCCACCACTAGAGCGCCGGTGTCTAGACGAGTGTGACGCTCGTCTCGTCGACGCCGAAGCTTCGGAGCGCGCCGAATGCTCCGAAAGAGAGGGAGATGCGGATGGTGTAGGAACGCGCGATGATGCGCCAGAGCGATGACGCTCCACGTACCACTGTCTCTGCTGCGGTGACAAAGAAGAAAGAAACTCCTCATCATCCATACCTGCATTAAACACACGAATATTTAAACTTAATATTGAATGAATAGAGTAGACAATGACGCAAAGACCATTAAATACAATGACGTAATGACGCATATAAATACAATGACGCAATGAATCGAGTGATAGAAGAGGCAAGTCGAAAACTCAGAATTTTCAATCAAAAGATGTGAGCGCGAGTCTAAAAGAGCGTTATACACCATGGAAGGTACTTAGAGAGCCAGAGCTTTTACAGCACGGAGCAAAATTGTTCAAATACAATATTTGTGGCTTTAAGAGATCTCTCTCTCATCCTCGCATAACTCAGCATAACTTCCTATATCTATATAGAGCTCTCCGTTTAAACACATATCCTCTGTTTCATTTTGTAGCTCCTCTGCATGCACCCCATATAGAGTAGTAGCATCTTGATGCTCGTCTGGCACCACCGCAGCGGCTTCTGATTGAGCATCTTCTCTAATCTCCTCCATTGATGTCGTTGTGATTGGCACATGGTAGCCTTCATACGTCCTTGCACTACGAGGGGCTACCTCTATGACGTACCACCAGTTTGATGTAGACTTTGTAGGATGAAATACTACCTGCCAGAGCCACATAACTTACATGAGAGCTTTCAAGCACATAACTTGTAAAAGGGGGATGTTAACTATTTATATACTTACTTGTTCACAATGCTCGGGTAGTACGAAAGTGTCTCTTAGGTCAGTCCATTTCTTAGTAGAATCCACCTCAAGAAAACCAGACTCTCCTCTACGCACAGTAGCGTTGCGACCCTCCATGATTATCTTGAACCATTGCACGTCGAATAAGTCGACAAAAAATCCTCTGTAATCGATCCTCAAAATCTCTTACAGCGTGCCGAAGTAAGTGAGTTCCGCCACCACAGGATCTGCATCAGAGGAACGTCGTCGACTAGACTGTTCAAATTTTGCCATGATTCCACAATCTTGAGTAAAACTCTTTTTGTCGATTCGTTCCACCCTAAAATGTCGACCTTTACACCATGCTGTTGTGTATGACTTATACTACAACGAACAAAGATTATGAGTGGCCGTTCAAACGTTTATAAATAAAGTCACTTGCTAGTCGTACATTGCAAACTTACCTTGGTCGCGCAACCCCGAGAGTACTCCCACTCTTCTTCAGTCACCTCGTCACCGCATTGTTGTGCGCTTTTCAATTGGTTGTGCAACCATCTTAAGCTCATGAAGGTTGGTAGGCTCTCCAGAACCGCTGGATAGTGCATCGGTGGTCGTCTTCCCCGTCTCCACTCGATTCGTGCCCTTTGTCGCTCTTGCTTTGCATCCTCATATTGTGAAATCCACTTTTGCATCACTGGATTGTGAAGCATGCAAAATCGGTTGATTTTAGCCTCTAGATCTTCCGTCATCTTCTTCTCAACACCGAGATTGCACATGACAATCCCAGATATGCGCTCATCATCTATGGTTCGCCATAGCGTGTCCCGGGATTTATCAAATCCGTCTAGCCACTCTCCAATGTACACTAGGGACTCTGATACCAACCAACCTTCTGCCATGCTACCCTCCGGACGTGCCTTTTGACGCACATATCCCTTAAGCGTTTTCATGAAACGCTCTAAGAAGAACATCCATCTGGAATGAACTGTGCCAGCTATTTCCACCTCATCAACTATGTGAACAAGAAGATGCACCTGAATGGTTAGCATTGTAGTAGGAAAATGTTTCTCAAACATGCACACAAGCTCCGCAGCATTTAGTTTGGCGAATGGTATGGAGTCTACGTCGATCTCCTTTTGTGAGATCCATTGCACCAGCTTTGCAAGTTTGTAGATTGTGTTACGGATGTCGAGAGACAAACATCCCTCAATGGCAACCGGTAAGATAAACTGTAAAGTATGTGTAGCAATGATATTAAAGTCCACATTTTATGCAATGATATTAAAGTCCACTATGAACGTACCTGACACATTTTATGCCAATCGTGTGACTTCAAACCGGTAAGCTTTCCTTCTTTAGTAAAACACGTTCGGAGCGAGTGCATTACGCCAATGGGGGTCCGCAAAGATCGAATGGCCTCTTTTACTTTGCGTTCTTGGGCTCCTGTGAAAATCCATGGTGCTTTAGGGAGTTTTATCGATCCATCAGACGCTGTTTGCGGCCAATATTTCTCCATACGATCCACATTTCTAAGGTCAACTCTGGCTCCCAAAGTGTCTTTCTTGCCGGTCAAATGGTCCCATAGTAGATTACCCACATTCTTGAATATGTGCATTGGATCGAGCAAGTGATTGATCACGAGTCGGGGCCAGTATGGTAACTCGTACCATAGAGATAGTCTCTTCATCCCTGGAGGCAATCCGTCATCGCACATCTCCTTCTGCTCTTACCATGCTTGTGCAGACATCCTTGGTGGCTCTCTTCCCAAAAAGCCATCACGTAACACATGATTCTCTGGAAGATACGCTTGATGACCTTCGTAGATTTGCTTCTTCAGTGAGGGTGCCCTACGTGCATTCAGTCTAGGTCCACATGTGACACATGCTCTGTATCCGCTTGTTTGAAGCCCTGCATGTATACACATGATAATAGATCGACTATGGGAAAAAACAAGATTTACAGTGTCTGAGTGAGGAGTGTCAATAGATCACCTGAGCATTCTGTTAGCCCGGGATAGTCATGCATGGTCCACATTAGAATACCTCTGATCAAAGCATTCTGTCGTCCTGTGTGTCGGCTCATATCCACCCTGCACCTCTATGCCAATCCACAATTGTTGTAGCTCTTCCAATAGTGGACGAAGATACACATCCATATTCCCCACTTTATATCGCCCTGGCACAATCAAGCTTAGCCATAGGTGCCCCTTCTTCGTAGTCAACCACGGGGGAATGTTGTAGTTGACGATGACAACGGGCCATACACTGTAAGATGTTGATCTTTGACCAAATGGATTTACGCCATCCATAGCCAGGCCTAAGAGCAAATTTCGAGCTTCCCTGGCAAAATCCGACCATGTTCCATCTATATGTTTCCAGGCTGCGCAATCTGCAGGAATTCGTAGCACACCATCCGAAGATTTATTCTCCTCATGCCATGATGCTAGGGCGGCCATGGACTTACATTCGAAGAAATGCTTGATGCGAGGAAGCAAAGGAAAATGTCGCAAAACCTTTTGTGGAATTTTTGTCCCGTGGAGATCTACTCGATATCTTTCGGAATCACATTTCGGACACTTCTCCATGTCTGTGTATTCCCCTCTGAAAAGAATGCAGTCATTAGGACAAGCGTGGATAGAATTGTAATCCATCCCCAAGTTTCGCAAAATCTTTCTTGCTTCATCTCGGGAATCTGGCATCACATTGTCAGCTGGTAGTATGTGCTCTTTCAGCAATCTACACAACATAAAAATATGATACAGTCGTGTAAAAATCTATCAGATCATTATACATTTAGAGTTCTATTAAAGTAAACTAATTGTAATAGATCACCTGAAAAGCGCTGTGACGCTAGTGTCACTCCATCCAAACTTTGCCTGCATGTTGAGAAGAACCAGGAGTGCTTTCAATCTAGACATACGTGCTCCATTATACAATGACGTATCGGCTTCACTTTTCATATCATCATAGATAAGCCTTTCTGAATCCATGATCGTCTCGATCATTTCATCAATCTCGGGCTCAGACATTGCCTCGTTGGGAATGTGCTCTGCATGATCATCCCCCGAGCTGTCAGAGGCTACATCTTGTGGCCTCACATATGCTGCTTGACCAAAGCGCCTGCGAACACGTCTATTGGGTTGCAAGATTGCTGCTTGTTGGCCAGCGTCAGAGTCCGACGAGTTATAATTGGCAACAACTCGATCTATAATAGATGGATCGAACTCGCAAAATTCGCGAACGTGCTGCAAAGAAACACGTCTTGTCCGTCGCACAGCATGCTTGCATTGATTAAAAGGACATAAGACCCTCGTTGAGAGATAGGTGTTTCGATTGGACGGTCCCACATCCTCGTCGCTACTCATAATGAGGATAAAAAACTTATAACCTGGACAACAAATTTAATATTCTATTGGCATTCTTCGTCTTATCTCTCTCTCTCTCTCTCTCTCTCTCTCTCTCTCTCTCTCTCTCTCTTTATCTCACATTCTCTAGTCATGTCCAATCCCCGCACACCTCGGTCTAGAGGTGCACGGAGATCAGAACCACCGGGTTATAATCTCGTCTTTATTGGTCAATACCTATATTTGTGGGTACAAGAAATCTACACACCCACGTCTACATGATACTGCATGTAGTGGACAAAATCCCTTTGCCTCTTCTCTAGCTGTAGCACTTCACTTCATCTTAACATCTTTTCACAGTAGATCTTTTCACTGTTCATCTAACTCTAAACCCTAAACCGTAAGTAATTCTTGCGTGGACTCGATCTAACGTAAATAAGCGTAAATCTAAATAAACGTAAATCTAACTAAAAATAAAGCTAAATCTAATTTCACGTAAGTCTAATGGCTAGAGGTTGTCTAGATGGTCATTGTGTCGGGGATGTAGTGACTCTTGCCGCCCTGAAGATCCACCTTCTTCCCTATCTTCTGAAGACATTTCACCAGTACTTTTGGATCGACGGAGCCCACCATGAGTGAAGACAGCAATACCCTATATTCCATTGAGGGCTTTCTTCACCCGCTTCATGCAGGCATCGCAGTCTATGGAGACCTAAATCTAATCTAATATAACGTAAATCTAAATCTAGCTTAAATAAACGTAAATCTAGTTAAAAATAAACCTAAATCTAATTTAATGTAAGTCTACATATAACCTAATCTTTAACGTCTTTTAAGATAGTTTCCTACGACGTTATAACTCTCTTCTTCTTGTGTGTGTATGCGTGTGTGGATGTGTGTGCCAATAAAAAGAGATAAACGGTATAACCTTTCTATCACCCATGCCAAGTATGATAGATTGATTATGCCATTTCCCTCTTGAATAATAGGTCTTCAGTTCAACTCCTCGTCGGTTAGATCTTTAGGTCTTTTAATTTTAATTAGTTTCCTACGACGTTAAATTAGTTTCTCTCTCTTTCTCTTTCAATGTGTGTGCGTTTTTTTGGATCGTATGCATGTTTTCTCTCTCTTTTCCTCTCTCAATGTGTGCGTTTTTTGTTTATGCATGTTCTCTCTCTCTTTTCCTCTCTCAATGCGTGCGTTTTTTGTTTATGCATGCTCTCTCTCTCTTTTTCTCTCTCAATGTGTGTGCATTCTTTGTTTATGTATGTGTGTGTGCGTTTTTGTTTTTGTTTGTACTCTCTCTCTCTCTCTCTCTCTCTCTCTCTCTCTCTCTCTCTCTCTCTCTCTCACAAAACACTGTGTGTGTGTGTGTATGTGTGTGTGTGAGAGAGAAAGAGAGGGAGAGAGAAAGAGGGGAGGGGAACATGAGAATGAGGAGAGAGAAGGAGCATACCTGGCTCTCCTTCCTCTCCTCGTGTGTGTGTGTGTGTGTGTGTGTGTGTGTGTGTGGAGAAGAAAAAGAGAGAGAAAGAGAGAGAGTGAGGGAGAGCGTTACCTGCTCTTTGCTTGAGGGCGCCGAAAAACTCAGATCTGAGATCTGAGTTTTTGGGCGCGCTCGGTTATTTTTTTTACCCCAGCTGGCGTCGCTATGAGCGTCGCTATAAGCGTCGCTATGAGCGTCGCAAATTTACAAATAAATTTGCGACGCTCATAGCGACGCCGGGAAATTTTTTTTTGAGCGTCGCTGTGTGAGCGTCGCTAATATGAAGAACCTCTTGTAGTGTGATGGTCATTTGCTAAGCTGTCGAACCCGGCAAAAACCTCATTGAACCGACTCCGTCTTCCCTCATATTTTCCACACTTCACGACTCTCCTAGCCCTCGAAGCGAGGCCGCAAAAAACCTAAAAAACCATCTGCAAATATTTCACTCTTAACTGCTTAGCCTTGGCCATACCATAATTCTTGACTCGAGACTCGGAATCACGTGCCATGACTTCGTGCTAACTCCACATTGTGTATACTATCATCAAAAACTTTGGCGAGGCCCAAAAGATGCCAGATGGCACGCCTTTCAATGCAGCCAAGTGGACTCAGACCTGGCCCCCCAAAAAAACTTCAATTGATCATATCTTACAAACCATTGCTCTGGTCCACAATCCAAAAAGACAAGTAGGCTCCATGAATTGAGCTCTACACACTTGTACCTTGACTCCCACTTGGATCACCAGTCGCTAGCTGCCCTGTCCAACAAGAATCTGCAAACCATTAAAACTTCAACCTTCAATTACTCGGGCTCCGTAGCTCGGTTTGATGAACCATCTGGACCTGTTCCTTCTGCACTTCAAGCTATTGATTCCTGGACCCAAAAGATTTACTTTGCATCTCCTTCACCTGCTACCCAAATTAGGCCCTCATGGAGCCTTCCTTGGCCTATAAGCCACATTACTCATACACTTCCGCTGCTACCTGTCATCCCATGATTCTCCTAGATGCTCCAACCCTTTTCCATGCCTCTGCTTGCCTGCATACATCTGCCCATCCCACCTTCTAGAGTCGACACACTTTGGCTGCACCATCATTGCCCACCCCCCTGTTGAGCATTTATGCTCAACCACAGAAAAGCTTAAATTGTCTTTCTAACTGCAAAATCTAGCACACACTATGAGAAAACTAAAACCATATGTACATTGTTTTATTGCACTCTATTTCCAAACCTTCAAGTGGGTTGCCCCACCCCCGTGTATCACATAGCTTCCACCTGGATCAAACACCTGCCTTTGATATCTTTCACTCATCTATAACTGCTCACCAGAGTGCCGTACCCCAGCACCTAGACCACCATGTGTGTAGACTGCCCATAGCCTACCTTCTGCACTCCATGCATTCCTTTGCAACTTGTCTACTCCATACTAACTAGCACCAAACATATTATCATCAAAAAAACATGTACATGACACCAAGCTACAACACATGTCTGACCCTCCCTCCCAACCAAATAAAGTGGAGGCCTTGAGCGTATACCCCTGTACCTGCTAAACTAGCCTCCAAAGAGCTATATCTACCATCTTTTTCATCAACGATAATTCACATACCTTCACTGCAAGCAAAGCCACTCCTTGAGATTCTCTTTTCTCCACCGTTGGACATGTCTGCTGCATCGGAATCTCCTCCGTCTTTGGCATCACAACCTCCTCTTTGGCCACACACTCAATTCCAGCATCATCGAGCCCTTCCTTGTGAACCGGCCCTTCAAGGCCAACACCATCTGCTCATCAACTTCAACCAACTGCTCTTCAATCACCTCTTCTACCGTTGCATCATGCTCCTCTATGGAAGAGACAAACTCGTTCTCTACCGCATCCATCTCAAGTTCCTCCATAGACACGGCCGCTTTATCTCTCTTGGAAAAATTCTGCACATGTTGCACCACCATGGCACATTCCACCGCTACTTTCATCAGCAGAGCCATTAGCATGGCACCACACACTATCTTCTCTTGCATTTCATCATCGTTAGGTCTAGACCGCACCACTTGGCTCTCATCAAGCATCTCGGCTTGCTTTGTTCCCTGCTCTTGCACATGGGCTACTACCATATCATCAAACATATAAGAGGGCAGCTTTACCTTTACCAGTTCGGGTTCATCAGATTCCGTCTGCTCGTCATGGGATGTGGACTCATCGACACTATTCTCCTCGCTTGTCTCCTCGCTACTAGAGCTTGTATCTTCATCGGCATCGGCATCATATACCAACTCCATATCGACATCTGCATCCACTTACTGCTCCACAAAAGATTGACCATCTTCACCACTTTGCAAACTTTCTTCATCAGCTTGTGAACCCTCGATATCTGCATCTTGATTGCATTCTGCTACCTTTTCATGCAAACTTTCAACAAGAACATGCTTGACCTCTTCCATCCGTATTGGAACCTCTACATCTGCTATTGCTTTTGCATCTTGGTTCACCTCAACATGGAGCTTACCCTCGTTGACAAGCTCTTCCACCCTCGCACATGCACATCACAAAGTGGAAACCTCCAAGGAACATAACCAATAGTAGGTCTTACCTCAACATGCCTTGCATTTCGCACAACTGGAATCACCTTTGGTTGGACCCAAGAGCACTTCGCTACCTCCACAACAACAAGCATATAATCTGCTGGCTTTAACACTCCTAACTCCAACTCCCGCTTCACCTTTCTGCTCTTTATCTTTGCCAGATAGACCATGTCTTCATAGGTTTCTGTGCCATCTTTGACCTTTTCTCTAATCCTTGGATGCAAGCACTCTAACAGCTTTGACAGCTTCAAAGATTGATTGGTTTTGACCCAGTAGGAGTCTCTAACTGCTTCCAACAAGCTTCAAACTGCTCAATGAAAATAGACAAATCCTTACTCACATCCTGTAGTACCGCCTTCAGCCTTGCACAGGCTTTTTCTATCGTAAGCACCTCTCGAAACCGCTCCAGAAATTGACTCTGCAACCTTTGCCATGATTCTCGATCACTGCTCTTTAAGCGATCGAACCACACCTTGGCTCGTCCTCGCATCAACAACGGCACCATCTGTAACCTTTTTGAATCCATCGACATGCGCATTGACAGAAACCATAACTCAAAATCTGCTAGCAAATCCTCAGGATCTTCAATGCCCGTAAATATGGGGCCAAAACTTGGCTCCTCCATCTCTGTCATCTTCAAATCGACCATCAGCTAACTGCTTTGTCGGCAAAAAAACACCACTTTCAACTGCAAATTGGAGCATCAGATAGCTCAACAGTGGGGGCACCAGAAGATGGATAGGGGGAATAGGAAACACACCCAGCACACAAAATATTTGCCTCTCTATAGCCCAGGGATTCCATAGCACCCCTAACCTCTCAAATAAAACCTTCAAATTGGCTAATTTTCACTAACAACTCCACTTTAGCATACAAAACAACTATCTCACACCTTGCAAAAAACACCCCACAGCACTAATGCACCCACACTGCTCAAGTCACCCTTTCCAACTCACAAAACACTCCTAATCTGCCCTCTTGGTAGCACCTTTCGAGTTGCAGGCAAACCCTCTGCAAGCAATGGCCAATACACGAAGAGCAAAAGAAAGGATGGGAATGGGGAGAATAAACACAAGAGATTGGGACCAATAAGTGGTACTATTGCATAGGGAGTAGTACAATCAAGTATGCAGCTTCAATGTCAAGCTTAGCAACACACAAGCTTCAAGCTTCCACTCACACCCTCCGGCAAAAAAGCCCTCAAATTTTCGCATTTACATCCTTTTATAGGGGTGCCTCTAGGAGGTCCAAAAAAGTAAAAAAGATGAGTTTCTCCTCCCGTGGCTTTCACTTAGATCTTCTTTTAGAATTTTTTTGCATTGCTAACACTTGGCGCATTTGATTTTTGGAAAGACTTGCATGTGTACACCTAGGGTCTTTGTCCCTTCCATTTGGCCACCCGGAGTTCCCCTTGGGCCTTTGAGTGTCCTCGGCTCGCCCTTTAACTGCCCCGCCCCTGTCGGTTCACCTCTCTGCAGCGGGACCCCTCCCCTCCTTGAGCAATAGCGATGTCACTATTGGGGGGCAGGGGGGGGGGGGGGGGGGGTACACCCCTATCCTCAGAAATCTTCGACCCTTAGCGGGTGTGGGCACCGGGCCTTAGCTGCCACATCACCACTGTGTATTTCCATCCCATGCGGGCGCCCGTGGGCACGCCACCTTCTCTGCACCGCCAAAATCGCCACCAAACCGCCACGCAGCGCCTGGCAGGGCCAACGCCCTCACCAACGGGAGGGAGAGCTCCCCTCTCTCCGCTCTTGTGATACCAAAAGACCTCACGGTCTGCAGTATATACCGCGGCTCCGCTGTCCGAATCTGTGCATGTGGGTTTAACGCGGCCACCATGTGGCACCTCCACACAACTCATGCCTCAAGGCCTTGAAAAGAAACAAAACCACCTTTTTTAAAAAACCTTTGTCTTCCCCCACTTGTCGTGCTTGCCAACTGGCCCCTGATGGTCCATTTGCAGAGCTGTCTAACCTGGCAAAAACCTCATTGAAACGACTCCGTCTTCATCCAACTTTTCCACACTTCATGACTTTCCTTGCCCTCGAACCGAGGCCGCAAAAAACCTAAAAAACCATATGCAAATATTTCACTCTTAACTCCTAATGCTTGGCCATACTATAACTCTGTGCTCAAGGCTCGGAATCATGTGTCGTGACTTTGTGCTAACTCCAGATTGTGTATACTATCATCGAAAACTTTGGTGAGGCCCAAAAGATGCCAGATGGCACGCCTTTCAATGTAGCCAAATGGGCTCAGACCCGACCACCGGAAAAACTTCAATTGATCATATCTTGCAAACCATAGCTCCGATCCGCAATCCAAAAAGACAGGTAGGCTCCATGAATTGAGCTCTACACACCTCTACCTTGACTGTCCGACAAGAATCTGCAAACCATTAAAACTTCAACCGTCAATAACTCGGGCTTCGTAGCTTGGTTTGATGAACCGTCTAGACCCGTTTCTTCTGTACTTCAAGCTCTTCATTCCTGGACCCAAAAGCTGCACTTTGCATCTCCTTCACTTGCTACCCAAATTAGCCCCTCATGGAGCGTTGCTTGGCCTATAAGCCACATTAGTCATACACTTCCGCTGCTACCTGTCATCCCATGATTCTCCTAGCTGCTCCAGCCCTTTGCCATGTCTCTACTTGCCTGCATACATCTGCCCATCCCACCTTCTAACGTCGACACACTTTGGTTGCACCAACGTCAACTAGGAGGACGTCGATTGGGAGAGGATGTTGACTGGGAAAGGATGTCAATTGGGAGGTATTACCATGAGGGTCTTCTCACTCAGTGATTGTTTTCATATGTGATTATGGTTATGGTTATGGTTGTGCAATGACGGTATGGCTGTTATGGTTACGGTATTAGAAGCAAGTAATGGTAATGGTTATGGTATGGCAAACAGGTTGTATTTATGGTTTTGCAGTTTTTGACTCATGTTTTAATTATGGTTATAAAATCTTTATGCCGTTATGTCATGATCAAGCTTTTGATTTTGTGGCTATGTTATTCTTACAATTTTGCTAATTGCAATACGCTCGCTCTTTAGCGTCAGCTTGTAGGTTGAGTGCGGTTGCTTGAGCACTCTTCCTTTGGGCAGAGAGGGCTGTTTTCTTTTGCTGCAGTACATGCAGCATTAGTTCTCTGCCCTCTCTGCCCAAAAACATTTTGTAGGTTTGGTCGTCGGTACAGAGTATGGTATAGGCGTCCTAATACGCTATAGTATTATTGATGATTATTTCATTGCGTGTTTCGAAGCTCATTTCATAGTTTACTTTGACACAGAGTATATTTGTACTTATACTGACGTTATGATACCGACGTCTTTTTCGAGGCCTATTTCAGCACTTTTTAGTTTTAAAAGTAACTTTATTTCGTCGATATCTACGTCGATTTTTGCGTGCTATGTTGTGTTGAGATTATAAGAAATAATTATATGGAACAAAAACTATCTACATCACAAGGAATCATAAACCAATAATCATGTTAGTAATGAACGACAAGTACAAACAAGTTTGAATCACCATGGAAACGTATCATGATATCACAAAATAACTCCATAGAAGAATAATCATATCAATAAAATGAATGATCATTAAAACGATTTTTAATCATCATGGAAACACATCATGGCATCATGTAATAACTCCATGGAATAATAGATTTATTAATCAAATGCACGATCAATACGAACAATTTCTAATTATCATGGAAAGACATCATGGCAACGTGGAACAACTCCAAGAAATAATAATCATATCATTAATAGAACGATCAATATGAACGGCTTGTGATCATCATAAAAACCATCATGGCATCATGGAACAACTCCACGGAAGAATAACCATCTCAAAAGAAAATAATTAATACCAACGACTTTTCATCATCAAGAAAACATATCATGGCTTTATGAAACAATTTTATAGAAGAATAACCAGATCAATAAAATGAACGATCACTATGAACAACTTTTTATCATCATGAAATCGCATCATGGATCATGAAACCAGTCCATGGAATAATAACAAACGATCAATACAAACAACCTGTAATCATCATGAAAACGTATCATGGCATCATGGAATAGCTCCATGAAATAAAAAAAACATCTCAATAAAAGGAACGATCAATACGAACGTCTTGTTATCATCATGAAAACGCATCATTGCATCATGAAACTATTAAACTTGAGGGAGACAGCGACATATAGACTAGAAAAGAGAGAGATGGCTCCAAAATTGCAAGCCTCAAAGTGTGTCTACTGATCACACAAGATGCGTTTATATAGAGTGAACCAGGGTGCTATATATAGAGATATTATATAGCTCAACAACCACACTCAAATGTATTGAGAAAGAGAGAGAGAGAGAGCACAGAAATAGAACCCCAAAGTGTATCAAATACACACATGAGATGATGTATATATAGAGGGGGCCTGGGTGCTGATAAGCTTATATGTGAAGCTACTCAATATATCGCTTCTCTATATATGGCACACAGGTCCCCTCTATATATACATCATCTCATGTGTATTCTACACACTTTGGGATTCTATTTCTGTGCTCTCTCTCTCTCTCTCTCTCAACATGGTATTAGAGCAGTATGTTTTTGTTTTCAATTTTTATAATTCAAAACGATTTTGCAAAAACTACTTGTTAGAAGCACTGGAATCAATGTGGTCTACAACTTTACAGAAGAAAGTTTTTTCAAATTCTGCACCGATTTTGAGTTATCGTTTGCGGACTACGTACATGCCTGAAAAGCTACTTCGCTTTTTGTTTTTTATTTTTCTACTGATTCAAAACAATTTTGCAGAAACTACCCATTCGAAGCATCGAATTTTTCTACTGATTCAAACCAAGTTTTCTTTTTGTTTTTGATTTTTCTACTGATTCAAAACGATTTTGCAGAAACTACCCCGCATAGGCACCGGAATGGATGTGGTCTACAACTTTGCAAAAAAAAGTTTTTTCAAATTCTGCATTGATTTTGAGTTATCGTTCGCGGACTACAAACATGCCTAAAAAGCAACTTTGCTTTTTGTTTTTTATTTTTCTACTGATTCAAAATTATTTTGCAAAAACTAACTGTTGATGGCACGGGAATCAATGTGGTCTACAACTTTGCAGAAGAAAGTTTTTTCAAATTCTGCACCGATTTTGAGTTATCGTTTGCGGACTACGTACATGCCTGAAAAGCAACTTCGCTTTTTGTTTTTTTATTTTTCTACTGATTCAAAACGATTTTGTAGAAACCAACTCGTAGAGGCACTGGAATTGATCATGATGTGGTCTACAACTTTGCAGAAGAAAGTTTTTTCAAATTCTGCATTGATATTGAGTTATCGTTCGCGGACTGTGTACATGCCTGAAAAGCAACTTTGCTTTTTGTTTTTTATTTTTCTACTGATTCAAAACGATTTTGGAGAAACTATTTGTCAAAGGCACGGGAATCGATGTGGTCGACAACATTACAGAAGAAAGTTTTTTCAAATTGTGCACCGATTTTGAGTTATCCTTTGCGAACTGCGTGCATGCCTGAAAAGCAACTTTGCTTTTTGTTTTTGATTTTTCTACTGATTCAAGACGATCGGAATCAATGTGTTCTACAACTTTGCAGAAGAAAGTTTTTTTTAATTTTGCACCGATTATGAGTTATCGTTGGCGGACTGTATAGATAAACTATTCGTTTGAGCCATCGGAATCGATGTGGTGTACAACTTTGCAGAAGAAAGTTTCTATAAAATCTGCACCGATTTTGGGTTATCGTTCTCGGACTGCAAATATGTTTGAGAAGCAAAATTTTACTTTTTGATTTTGATTTTCCTCATAATTGAAAACTTCTCAATTATATTTTCTCTTCATCAATCATATATTTGTTACTGACGTAACTTTGCTGCAGAAGTCAGTTACATATCGTCCCGACTCAGTTGAGCCGTTGATGATCGTCCAAATTCTATCGAGGCTACTATTGGTACATGATCTTTTGTTATATGATACACTCATTCATTGATTCTCGTATAATTATTCTTACAGAGATATAGTTTACATCATTTTATTGATAATCTCTCGTTGATATCATAGTGATTTTGATGGTACCATGATGATGTTTTGTTAGTACTTTGGTCATGGTGATTTTCGTTGATACCATGGTTATTCTCGGTAAGTGATTTAATATTTACATGATCACGTGAAATTTCTTGTGATTACAATGTTTATTATCACATTCACATAATCACAATTAATATGATCACAAAAACGCCGATAAGTGGTGACATGTCAATCCATCAAAACCACGCCGGGGTTTTTTATTTCCTCGATTGGCCCATTGGGAAACTATAAGAATGCTAAACCAAGCCCACCAAGAAATGATAAAACCCCAGTGGACGTATCGAATTGGACAATTTATATAGGTTAAAGGAAAGTCACATAAATATTTAACGTGATCACGTATTTTGAAGTGTGATCACACAATGTTATTAACGTGATCATGTATACGTGATCACGTTAATGAAATCCCTGTTCTCGGTGATGCCATGATGATATTTTCTTGATTCGATGGTTATTCTCAGTGATACCATGATGTTGTTTCGTTGATACCATGGTTATTCTCGGTGATACCATGATGTTGTTTCGTTGATACCATGGTTATTCTCGGTGATACCATGATGTTGTTTCATTGATACCATGATTATTCTCGGTAATATCATGATGTTGTTTCGTTGACACCATGGTTATTCTCGGTGAAACCATGATGTTGTTTCGTTGATACCTTGATTATTCTTGGTGATACCATGGTTATTCTCGGTGATACCATGACGTTGTTTTGTTGATACAATGATTATTCTATGATGCTTTTCGTTGATACCATGATGATTTATTCATTTTTATTGATACAATGATGATATTTTGTTAACACTTTAATCATACTCATTGATATCACTACATTGATAAATGTCGGTTTATGTAGTATATACACATGTCATTTGCATCACGTAATCACGCAACTTGTACTTTTACGTTCATACTTATATGTGGTCGTGCGTATATATGTCGTCAAAAGAGTGGCGCCGTGAACCATCTCTTATGGCATTGTGAATGTAATTATTTCACTAAGGATGCTAATAAATTTCATGACTATGTTTTTTGAGTGTATGATCTATGTAGGATTGATCGAAGAATTGATTTCATGAAGACAAACTTGGTGACAATAAAAGATTTATGAAGACATGTTTGGTGATGCCATATCGATGACAAGCTACACAACAGATTAACGAAGACACTTTTGATTACGAGCTAATTGATAGCCTTTACACCTCTTTATTGAACCTTTGTGTTCATTATTGTATTTGATAGGATAGGAGTAATGTAACTCCTCATAAAACATTCATTGTAAAAGGAGTGATGTAGCTCCTCATAAAATATTCATTGTAAAAGGAGTGATGTAGCTACTCATGAACATTTGTACATTCAATGATTTTTATAATATAATGGTGGGTGTATATAGAGCTGTGGGTTTCTCCCTTGATCCCCCAAGGGTTTTTTCATCCACAGTTAGGGGCCCTTATTTGAGCAAGGGTGTTGAGCTTATATGTGAAGCTACTCAATATATGGCTTCTCTATATATGGCTCCTAAAATAGCTAGATGGGATAGGTAGATCATAGGAGATCCAGCATCTGTCGTCGCTGGCGGACCTCATCAATCTCCTCCATGGTCAGTAGTCTGACCGGGCATTGTGCATGTCGAACCAAAGTGACCTGGATCCTCTGATGCAACCTCTGTCGATGTTGTGTAGTCTGGCCTCCGAAGTCATGGGCGTCTAGATCCCCCTAGCTCAGTCGCTCGTTGGATCAGTAGAGAGATAGGGAAGTAGAGAGCGAGAGGGAGGGGGAGAGAGAGAGAGAGAGAGAGAGAGAGAGAGATATTGATATATATATATATATATATATATATATATATATATATATATATAGAGAGAGAGAGAGAGAGAGAGAGAGAGAGAGAGAGAGAGAGAGAGAGAGAGATAGGGAAGTGGAGAGCGAGAGAGAGAGCGATAGGGAAATAGGGAGAGAGAAAAAGATAGGGAATAGAGAGAGAGAGAGAGAGAGAGAGAGAGAGAGAGAGAGAGAGAGAGAGATAGGGAAATAGGGAAATAGAGAGAGAAAGAGAGATAGCGAGAGCGAGAGCGAGAGAGAGAGAGAGAGAGAGAGAGAGAGAGAGAGAGAGAGAGAGAAAGGAAAATAGCGAGAGCGAGATCGAGAGAGAAAGAACGAGAGATAGGGTACGTAGACAGAGAGAGATAAATAAAGAGATAGAGAGTGATATATATATATATATATATATATATATATATATATATATATATATATATAGAGAGAGAGAGAGAGAGAGAGAGAGAGAGAGAGAGAGAACTAACTAGAGATAGCTACAGAGCTAGAGAGAGAGAGAGAGAGAGAGAGAGATAGATAGTAGATAGAGAAAGAGTTAGGTTGGATGACCAATTGTGTGAAAAGGACAGAAAATTTCTCTATATCTCTCTCTCTCCCTCTAGAAGAAACTATGGAACTAAAAGAGGCAAAGGGGTTTTGCTCGTTACATGCATTGCCATGAAAAATTGGGAGTGCACGTATGTGTCTACCCATATAGGATTTTACCAATAAAGACGAGATTTTGACCCGGTGGTCCTGATCTCCGTATACCTCTGGACCTAGGTGTACGGAGATTAGGCAAGACTAGAGAATGCAAGGTAGTTTACATTGTGAGGAGTATATATATTAAAACATTATTCATAATCATTGTAGATGGCAACATCATCAACTAACATGGAGGAAAATATTGCATGCTCGTGCATGCTCTGCAAGTATCAAATCGTGCGCAAGTGTAGGATATGTAATGAGCATGTGCACAAGTACGGAGATTTTGCTAGAGAAACCGTACAGAATCTACGATACGACTCCTACAGAACGGGCATTAATTTTTGCGACATAGCACCTACATCTGAGAGAGAGAGAAAAAGGATTATGCGTGAAGGTCCAACCAATAAAGATCCAAGGATGGAAGCAGAAAAGGGCTTACATACAGAAGACGATGGGATGGAGGAGATGTTGGATGCCTTCTTCCAGACAAGCGAGGAGAACGCTAACGAAGCAGCACCAGAAGCCATGCATCTATCTCCTGAAGACATGTTGAGGAAGTTGGCACGTCAACCAATCTATGAAGGTGCCAAAATATAAGTGCTTCGTACTTGTCTTGCGTTTTTGAATCTTCAGTCAGTGTACGGGTGGTCAGATGCAAGCGTCACTGCTTTGTTTAGGTACGTAATTTACAAAAGAGATTTTCCGATTGCAATGGTGACGTGCTTGGAGAGATTTTTAATTTAATGTGGCTTAAACAGGTTGTTGCAGGAGGAACTTTTCCCGACTGGCAATGAAATGCCCCCCTCTAGGCCAGACGCAAAGCAACTATTGACCTCAGTTGGCTTGGACTACAACAAGATTCATGCATGTCCAAATGATTGCATTCTTTTTCGCAATGAATTCGCAGATTTTCTGTCGTGTCCTAAGTGTCGAGCAATGCGCTACAAACAAGATGCAGTTGGCGAGACAATGCCAGCTAAAGTGTTGCGGCATTTCCCTATTATTCCTAGGATAAAAGGCATGTTTCGTTGTGGTTCCATTGCACACAAAATAGGGAACACCCAGCACACAAAATATTTGTCTCTGTATAGCCGAGAGATTCCAAAGCACCCCTAACCTCTCAAATAACACCTTCAAATTGGCTAATTTGCACTAACAACTACACTTTAGCATACAAAACAACTATCTCACACCTTGCAAAAAACACTCCACAACACTAATGCACCCACACTGCTCAACTCACCCTTTCTGACTCGCAAAACACAGCTAATGTGCCCTCTTGGTAGCACCTTTCGAGCTGCAGGAAAACCCTCTTCAAGCAATGGCTAATACACGAAGAGCGAGAGAAAAGGAGGGGAATGGGGAGAAGAAACACAAGAGATTGGGGCCAATAAGTGGTATTATTGCATAGGGAGTAGTACAATCAAGTATGCAGCTTCAATGGCAAGCTTAGCAACACACAAGCTTCAAGCTTCCACTCACAACCTCTGGCAAAAAAGCCCTCAAATTTTTGCATTTACATCCTTTTATAGGGGTGCCTCTAGGAGATCCAAAAATGAAAAAAAGATTAGTTTCTCCTCGGGTGGCTTTCACTTAGAGCTTCTTTTAGAACTTTTTTGCATTGCCAACACTTGGCACATTTGATTTTTGGAAACACTTGCATGGTGTACACCTTGGGTCTTTGTCCCTTCCATTTGGCCGCCTGGAGTTCCCCTTGGGCCTTTGAGTGTCCTTGGCTCGCCCTTTAACTGTCCTTGTCGATTCACCTCTTTGCAATGGGACCCCTCCCCCCCTTGAGCAATAGCGATGTCGCTATAAGGGGGGTACACCCCTATCCTTAAAAAACATGGACCCTTAGTGGGCGTGGGCACCGGCCCTTAGCTAGCTGCCACATCACCACTGTGTATTTCCATCCCACGCGGGCGCCCGCGGGTTGCGCCACCTCCTCTGCACCGCCAAAACCGCGACGCAGCACCCGACAGGGCTGACGCCATCACCAACGGGAGGGAGAGCTCCCCTCTTTCCCCTCTTGTGATACCAAAAGACCTCACGGCCTGGAGTATATACCATGGCCCCGCGGTCCGAATCCACGCATGTGGGTTTAACCCGGCCGCCACGTGGAAGCTCCACACAACTCATGCCTGAAGGCCTTGAAACGAAACAAAACCACCTATTTAAAAAACCTTTGTCTTCCCCCACTTGTCCTGCTTGCCAACTGGCCCCTGATAGTCCATTTGCAGAGCTGTCGAACCCGGCAAAAACCTCATTGAACCGACTCCGTCTTCCTCCAACTTTTACACACTTCATGTCTCTCCTAGCCTTCGAACCGAGGCCGCAAAAAACCTAAAACACCATCTGCAAATATATTACTCTTAAGTGCTCAGGCTTGGCCATACCATAACTCAGTGCTCGAGGCCCGGAATCACGTGCCCTGACTTCGTGCTAACTCCACATTGTGTATACTATCATCAAAAACTTTGGCGAGGTCCAAAAGATTCCAGATGGCACGCCTTTCAATGCAGCCAAGTGGGCTCAAACCCGGCCCCCGTAAAAACTTCAATTGATCGTATCTTGCAAACCATAGCTCTGATCCGCAATCTGAAACGACAAGTAGGCTCCATGAATTGAGCTCTACACACCTGCACCTTGACTCCCACTTGGATCACCTGTCCCTAGCTGCCCTGTCCGACAAGAATATGCAAACCATTAAAACTTCAACCTTCAATAACTCGGGCTCCGTAGCTCGGTTTGATGAACCGTATAGACTTGTTCCTTCCGCACTTCAAGCTCTTCATTCCTGGACCCAAAAGGTTCACTTTTCATCTCCTTCACCTGCTACGCAAATTAGCTCCTCATGGAGTCTCCCTTGGCCTATAAGCAACATTACTCATACACTTCCGCTGTTACTTGTCATCCCATGATTCTCCTAGCTGCTCCAGTCCTTTGCCATGCCTCTGCTTGCCTGCATACATCTACCCATCCCACCTTCTAGAGTCGACACACATTGGCTGCACCATCATTGACCACCCCCCTGTTGAATATTTATGCTCAACTACATAAATCTTTATTCTCTTTCTAACTGCAAAACCTAGCACACACTATGAGAAAACTAAAACCATATGTACATTGTTTTATTGCACTCTATTTCCAAACCTTCAAGTGGGTTGCCCCACCCCCGTGTATCACATAGCTTCCACCTGGATCAAACACCTGCCTTTGATATCTTTCACTCATCTATAACTGCTCACCAGAGTGCCGTACCCCAGCACCTAGACCACCATGTGTGTAGACTGCCCATAGCCTACCTTCTGCACTCCATGCATTCCTTTGCAACCTGTCTACTCCATACCAAGTAGCACCAAGCATATTATCATCAAAAAAACATGTACCTGAAACCAAGCTACAACACATGTCTGACCGTCCCTCCCAACCAAATAAAGTGGAGGCCTTGAGCGTATACCCCTGTACCTGCTGAACTAGCCTCCATAGAGCTGTATGTACCATCTTTTTCATCAACCATAATTCACATACCTTCACTGGAAGCAAAGCCACTGCTTGAGATTCTCTTTTCTCCACCATTGGACATGTCTGCTGCATCTTTGGCATGACAACCTCCTCTTTGGCCACACACTCAATTCCAGCATCATCGTTCCTTTTCAATCGGCCCTTCAAGGTCGACCAACACCATCTGCTCATCAACTTCAACCAACTGCTCTTCAATCACCTCTTCTACCGCTGCATCATGCTCCTTTATGAATGAGAGAAACTCGTTCTCTACCGCATCCATCTCAAGGTCCTCCTTAAACAGGGCCGCTTTATCTCTCTTGGCAAAATTCAGCACATGTTGCACCACCATGGCACATTCCACTGCTAGTTTCCATGTGCCATCCTGTTTAAGGTAAAACAATACATGACAATTAAACTATGTTAAAAAGAAAAAGAACAACAATGTGACTTAGCATCTATAATGGTATAATTATACATAGAAAAAGCTCAGTTAAAGATTGATTGGAGCTAATGAAGGTAAGATGGTTGCTTGAAGATCCTTCTAAGTGATACAAGATAGCTACGGTACATTATATTATGATTAGTGTCAGATAGTACCTCCTAAGTCCATGAGTCTTTGTTTTTTCTATACAAATACGAACTTGACCTAGTTTATGCTTCTCAGACAAGAAGTAGTTAAGTTTTCCATGAGTATGGGAAACAGTTTTACCTTGGCATGCGATTCATGAGGCATGTATTAATTCTTTGAGCAAAAATATACTAGTGGAAGATGCAAGTTCACATAATTCTGGTAGAGATAGTAGTAGACTATTATTTTTCTTGGTGAGTTTAGTGGTTCATGAAATTGTGTTATAAGACTGATTTCACTAGCATTCATAATTGCAAGGATGCTAAGAAAACTCTCCATGCTAAATAGAGAGTATCAAGATCTTGGGTCTTTCGTTTCACAAGGGATAGGAGGGTGGACTCGATTATGCTTGGAGTTTTGGTAGAAGCTACCACCAGTTTTAGTCTGTACTATGTCTTTTGTGGATTGTGACTACCTAGATTTTTGTGATCATCTCTTGTGCAGTTTCTAGCATCGTGATGATTTTCACATACACTTTTTTCTATTATGTCTACCATCACTATATGTGGTATTGTTTCTCTGCTTTCAATGTAGACTAAAGCACAAGCACCTATTTTGGGGATGTCCTAGTGAAGCTCAATGATAAACTATTTGATTTAGCATGATCACTCTAACAAGTTCGGATGGACACGTACACCCCTTAACAATCTAAAGAGGCCTTAATAATTGAATAGACGAACCGTCAACTCTAAAATGTGTTGTTCATTGGGTTATAAACCTAACAAGGTTGACATTTAGTAGGGACCCTAACAAATTAATTAAAGAAAAATCACGAAGGAATTATCGGCCAGTAATATCAGTTGTGATTCAAAAGGCGTAAGCCACAAATAGCGAACTATACCAGTATGTAGGCAATATGGTTTTTGTTTTAATTGAATGTTTTTTTTATAAATTTACATAAAATAAGATAGGAACTGAAGGAATTTTGGTCTCTGTCTGTCCCTCATAGTATGTTTTGGATAGTGCCCCTATCAGTATGTATGTGACGCTCGACACACAAGTAAAAGAAACAGGGTGTTGAATTTTGAGAGCCTCTGCACGATGAGGATGATAGCTCACGTGAGATAGCCTGTTGCAAAAACCCAATTTTGAAAGATAAAAAACTAGCTTTGGATTCAACTCCGAGATAGGTCAATTGCCTATCTCCCAAAAAAAACGACATGGACTGCATGCATGGTGGGCACGCCAGTTTTTGGTATAGAAGAAGAAAAAGGAAGAAGAAGAGTATTGTAATGTCGAAGAAAACTATCTGAAGAGACCTTAAAGATCTATCTTCCGATGCGGAGAGAGAGAAATGAAATGAAAAGTTATACTAGCACCAACACAAGGAAGTCACATACTTGCTCATCGTAATTTGTAACGGTGGGAATACTACAAGATTCTTCTACAACCTTGGCTTCTGGGAACTCACGGAAGTGACAGAACACTGAAACTTTGAAGAGCGGGTAGAGTTGAACGCACGAAAGCATGGTCACATCCCAAGTTAATGACGCTAACCAACTTGGAGGCGAACCATCGGTGCATATTTAAAGTACCTCACATAATTTAAGATAATTAAAAAAAACACTTTTTTCCCAACTCCCAACTCAAGGACACAGTAGTTCCATTGCCCCCCAAGTTTTTTTCTGTTGACTCTGTGTGCCCTACCGTCCTCCACCAACCTCCTTGTTTGTCGCTCGTCACCTACCTCTGTGCGACTGGATGTTCCTTGCATTCGATACTTGTGGGTATATTTGTGGATTCCCCCTAATAAACCATTTTGCAAAATCGTAGCGGCATACTACGAAGTCTTCAAAAGCCAATCCGATCAACTTATAGGATCTAACACAATGTCTACATAAAATAAAATGAGGTAAAATTTAATGAGCATCCTCATCGTCAAGCGTCGTCTGAGAAGGTATTGCAGACGTCGCTTTAGAGCATTGTCAATGTACACCATGACTTTCTCCCCAATTCTATCTCTTGGTCCTGATGCTCTGTGATAACTCCATTCAACATGATCACCTCCGAGCTCACCCCTTCTCCAAAAGTAGAAACAACGTGATAGTTGGTGGTAGAAGAGTTGCAACTATTGCATGCAAGCGAATTGACAACCAGGAGTGCTAGCCTCCAATGCGTATGCATTCCCATCAATGCCATTGCCCATGGCCCATCTCCTTGAGCGCCTCTACAAGTGATAGCAACTGGCACCACGAGAGGAAGGTGAAGTTCAGCCTTTGCCACCAGTCCCAGGTGTTCTCTTGCCTCTAGTCCACAACCGTGGAGGGGCATGGGCTGAGCTCATGGATGGATGTGCGAAATCGGATAGGTCAGGAGAATCTGCGCATTCTATGGCGCGCCTGTCTCCAAGGATGGAGTGGAGGCATGGAATTGTCTCGTAGGGCCATGTGAGGTTTAGCCGAGCCGGACGAGTGGAGGGAGGTGATCTAGTGTAGGTGCACTCTTCCTTTGTCGGATTACCTGAAGAGGTTCACGTAATTTGACAAGCAGGCCCAAAGACTTTGATATGGCTATGGTAGCTAGGACAAAGGTGCTATTCCCTTCTGTGGAGGTCGTGACGAGAAACATGCAGCAGGGGACTGCGCAGGGTAGGTAGGGAAGAGACAGGAGCATATGTGCGGCCTGTGCATGGCAACAATGCTATACACATGCATGGTCTCTGGTGCACGGTTGTGAAGAGAAAGTGGCTATGAGTCGCTAATCGGTAGCTGCCACAGGGCAGGAATATGAAGTTAGGGAGAGGAAGAGAGGCAGTGCAGGCGGTGCACGTGCACTACGTGCATAGGGTCAAGTATATTGTGATCTCGAAGAAGGTAGAGGCCCACATAGATCACCTCCAATATGTCATGAGAATGAGTTGTATTTGAAAGAGGAAAGAGTTTACGATTATGTTTCCCAAGAGCACAAAACTCACAAATTCCCATATGGGGATGAGCTTTAAGATCCATGCCATTAACAAGATCACGACGTTGAAGATCAAGGAGTTTTGAGAAATCAGCATGAACAAAACGGTGATGCCATACTTTGCAATCATGATCACGTGGAGCAGTAACAACATTTGCTAAAACATCATTGAGAGAGAGTTCAAACAAATTACCATTTCGAGGAGCAGTGGCTATAGGGCTATAGTCTGTCCATCTTTCTCAATTCGTCATTTGGTATGATCAAATCCAACAAAGAGACCAAGATCAACAAGTCTAGCAACTGAAAGAAGATTACGTTGAAGATTTGGTACATGTAATACTCTTCGCAAAATTCGAGTGGAGGAAGATAAGGTACCAAGATATATATCTCCAATACCCTTTACTTGACAAGTCGTATCATCAGCAAGATAAACAACACGTTGAACTAGTAGTGGATGATCATTATGGAGCCACTTAGACTGAAATGTCATATTTCCTGTAGCACCAGAATTGACAATAAAAAGTGAACCATCACGTACATGAAGTATTCTGTCTGGAGAAATTGAACATAGGACGCAACTTGTTTTTGGTACAATGTTGTTTGCATATTCAGTAGCATATACTCTATTACAATCTGTGTCGAATCGACGCTTATAGCACATATGAGTGGGATGATCAGATCGTCCACAATATTCACAAGAAGAAGAAGAAGAGTCTCTAGATAAATGTGGTTGTTTTGTGGTAATATTGTGTTCTTCATCATATTATCGTGCCCAACAATCATCTTCAGTATGGCCTTTTCTGTTGCAGTAAGAACATTGCTTGCTAGGAAATTTGAGACGAGAGAAAATATTTCCACGACGGCAACCTCTGCAGTTTTCGCGTTGAAATGGACGCCTTCGAGCATAAAAAGCACGTTCCATCTTTTGTGACTCAGTATCCTCTTGTGAAATCATGGTTGTATCATGACCAGCATTACGTCGTTCTTCACGTTGAGAGTATTCAATTAAAGACATGCAGGCTTGGTCGAAATCAAGACCATGTTTATTAGAGAAAATAGTAACAATGTTATCATAAGATGAGTCCTTCACCATATCAAGGAGAAGTGTAATAAGTTGCTTTTGTGGAACAGGATCACCGCCAGCAGCAAGTTGATTAATAATAGATTTGATAGACTCAATATGTCCCGTCATGGTAGTACCAACTTCATATTGTAGCTTGTTAAGCAACCCTCTCAAATAAAGTATTTCTGTAACATATTTCTTCTGAAAGTTTGCAATAAGGTACTTCCATACATCGTGGGAAGTGGGCAGTTCATACATATCAAGCAAAAAGGAATCACTAAGAGGAGAAAGAATATACCGACGAGCTGCTTTATCACGTCGTTGCCAATCCATATATGCAACATTCCAATCTTCAAATATAGGTTCTTCAGTGATAAGCACGTTATCATGATCCGTATCAACAGGCTAAGGCGGACAAACACGATTTCCAAGGACAACATCAGAGAGTTCATCACCTTCAAGAATTATCAACATCTTTTCTTTCCACCCTGGATATCCTTGGCCTTGGAAAGGAGGAACATAACGCTGGCCAGAAGGAAAGCCGTTGACGAGAATAGTCATAGCCATGTTTGGTTGGGAGACGACATTCACAGAGGAAAGCCAGAGCAAGAGACCTCTATAGCTTAGCCTCTCTGCTAGTCGGAATCACAAATCTATCCACTCAAACACGTACACCTACAACTCCACAGCCTGTATGTAGCTGTCAACCCAAACCCTTCCTCAGCCCAAACCCTCGGCCATAGGGGCTACAAGAAACACCACTTATTTCTAGTGCATCTTTTGTCTTGTAGCAGTGCAAGTAAGTACATAACTATTTTTTGCTAAACCAGGAGCTTTTTGAAAGTGAAATGAGTGTATGTACAGAAATGTTAAACTCAAGTGCGGGAAACCAGATGTTTGATGCCGTATCCTTCTTATATGGGGAGCTCTCCTGATACATTGAGGTCGACTAGACTCTATAGCTTGGCACGATGGGCTGCCACCGGGACCAATATTATGGCAAACTGCTTATTGATAGTATTGCACCCTTTTCTCATGTAGCGTTGATGACAATCGAATCTTGAGTTGCCCTTGACAAGCACCACACCTGATAGTCAACTCCAGCCAATGCTCCCTATACATTGGCGCTCTTCTTTACGACCCTTCAACCACTCACAGATAGAGACTCTCAGAACTTGCAGGCGCTGCCCTCTGTAAATGGCAAGTCTACACGCTGGTACAGCTAGTTTGTGTCGACACAGGGAGAAACCAGGAGCAAGTGTCCGGTATTAAGTAGGATGATGATATCAGACTTTGGCAGGTGTAAAATGCACTTTGGAGTAGGTCTCACAGTGATGTGTGTGCCAAATGTTTCTTTTAGCAGACCGACAGGGGTTTTCAGGCTCAGTCGCTCGGGTCTTTTAAAGTGGTCAGATATTCTTGCACGGGATGGCACCATGCAATGTATGTTGAGTGCTTGCCCCTCTTGGACAAGGTCCGAGTTTTGATGATGCTCGAAGATGGGTGGAAATCAGTATATGATCAGGAGTTGGCGGCACGCAAAGTGATTCTTTTGGGTGGAGTTTTAGGGTATATAAATTTTGAGGCGGATGATTGGTCTTGCTTATGCTCATTGGCAACGCGACGGGAAGCTAGTCGCAATTTTTATGAGGGGGTGGAGCTCAAGCTTCGACAGGTGGTGAACGGGAGAGGGTTGCAGAGGTGTGAAGTTCGGCTATGTTTGGCGTGTGCAGGGGGGCCAAGCCCGAAGTTTTTTTGTAAAGCTATTAATAATAAAAAAAAACGAACTGCAGTCGGTCTGCAGTCAACGAGGAGCCCGAGAGAGGAAGGAAGGGCCATCTGGCCTCGCATGCAGAGGAAGCCCCAGAAGCAGGACCAAGGGTGGCGTTGTGTGTTGGGCTGCCAGTGGAGTTGGAAGGGAAGGCCTCACCAAGGGAGGCACTGTTAGAGGGGTTGGCCGCCAGTGAGGGCGTGAGAAAGAGGCGCTACAGGGCAGCGTGGTCAAGAGGCAGCAAGTGGCGGGCAAGGCCAGTACTGAAAGCTGCAAGAAGAGGTGGCCAGGGGTCACAAGACGGCTGCAGTGGGTTCTGAAGGGGCCGCCAATCAAGGGTTGGCAGGTTCGGTGAGGCCTGAGGGGCCGCGTGAATTGCTGACATAACAGCACAGTTGGGCACAAGACGAGGAAGGAGGCCACGTGAAAGAGGAGGTGGCAAAGCGAGAGCCAGGACAAGGGGCCGCCAAGGGCCGAAAGCTGAAGGACAAGGGACTGCACAAAGAAGTCGAGGGGCTGCCTCTGTCTGAGATTGACGGACCGCACGGTTGCGCCATCAAGGAGACGGGTGACCAATTCGAAAAGAGGCCAAAAGAAAGGTGCTTCTATCAAATTTCATTGTAGTGTAAAGTTTTCAAAAAAAATTCTATCTCGATATAGGCTATGTGAGCTTCGCTCTAAATCCATGTCTGTTTTCTCTCTCGCTCTCGTGTTTTGTGTTGAATCGAGCGTTTGAGTATCTCCTAAGTGGAAATAGGGAGTGCGAAGTAGATATCGAGTTTTTCATAAAGTGGATGCTTACCAAGGATTGTGCAAGGTTATGTGTGTTGTCGGATATTGAGTTGTGTATTCGTGGGGGAAGGTGCTCTAAAAGATTGTAGATGGGAGGCGTGAAGGTATGCTTTGCAACTGTGTGTGTATAGATTGGTGCTATGAGATCACTGAGCTATATAGAGGCATCGAGTTTATGTGCTGGTGGTTTTCCCATTTCCCCCTTTCCATCTTGTGGTGCCCCCACTGAGGATCTACTGATTGTGTCCTAACAAGGTGTTATTGAGTCAATATGAAGTAGGAGTTTGGTCCGGTGTTCAAAGGAGATGAGGATGCAGTTGATTGGCTTGTAGATTTTGAGCTATTTATGCTGACAGTATTGCAGATGCCAGGTGATGAAGCAAAGCTCCAACATCTATCTTTGGTGCTGTGAGGTAAAGCAAAATTTTGGTTCAATGTCTTAGAAGATGTACACAAGCAGAATTGGATCGGATTTCGAGAGCAGTTTCTACAAAGGTATAGAAAGGTGGTGTTGGCTTCAGAAGCAGATGCAAAGATCAAAAGCTTGCAGTAGGAAGTAAGTGACAATTTCGATGCTTTTGTTGATAATTTTGAAGCCTATTGGGGGGATTTGGCGACTGCTACCCAAGCTACCAATGCGGGATATTTGAAGCTCGAAAGGTTTCTATCGTTCTTGCATTCCAATGTTCGTGAAAGGGTGGAATATGAAAATCCAAGCACTTATGATGAAGCTATCAAAGTTGCCAAAGCAAAGAGTCGAAAGATGAAGAAGAAGATGGAGGCAGGATTGCTACAGTCGGCAATCACGGTAGCCCTGTGGATCTGAGCCCAAGCAAATTGATGAGCATCAAGAGATAAAAGCTCCTTTTTTTTTTGATATGCATTTGATCAAAGCACATAAAGCTGATGCCAGGCTAGAAGAGGTAGAAGAAGTGCCAACCAGGTCTCAAAGGATACAGCGAGGTATATTTAGAGTGCCACCCAATTTGCTTCCTCAAGAGAGCGAGGTTGTAAAAGTTTTTCAAGAAGAGGTGCCAGTTCCATAGCCAGCAACGAGGAACATGGCACCACACACTATCTTTACTTGCATTTCATCATCCACAGGTCTAGACCGCACCACTTGGCTCTCATCAAGTATCTCGGCTTGCTTTATTCCCTACTCTTCTTGCACATGGGCTACTACCATATAATGAGACATAAAAGAGGGCAGCTTTACCTTTACCAGTTCGGGCTCATCAGATTCCGTCTCCTCGTCATGGGATGTGGACTCATCGTCACTATTTTCCTCGCTTGTCTCCTCGCTACTCGAGCTTGTATCTTCATCGGCATCGGCCTCATATGCCAACTCCATATCAGCATCTGCATCCACTTGCTGCTCCACAAAAGCTTGACCATCTTCACCACTTTGCAAACTTTCTTCATCAGCTTCTGAACCCTCGGTATCTGCATCTTGATTGCATTCTGCTACCTTTTCATGCAAACTTTCAACAAGAACATGCTTGAACTCTTTCATCCGTACCGGAACGTCTACATCTGCTACCGCTTTTGCATCGGTTCACCTCATGGAGCTGACCCTCATTGACAAGCTCTTCCACCCTCGGCACATGCATATCACAAACTGGAAACCTCCAAGGAACATAACCAATAGCAGGTCTTACCTCCACAGGCCTTGCATTTTGCACAAGTGGAATCACCTTTGATTGGACCCAAGAGCACTTTGCTATCTCCACAACAATAGGCATATAATCTGCAGGCTTTAACACTCCCAACTCCAACTTCCGCTTCACCTTTCTGCTCTTTATCTTTGCCAGATAGACCATGTCTTCATAGGTATCTGTGCCATCTTCGACCTTTTCTCTAATCCTCGGATGCAAGCACTCTAACAGCTTTGACAACTTCAAAGATTGATTGCTTTTGACTCCAGTAGCAATCTCTAACTGCTTCCAACAAGATTTAAACTGCTCAATGAAAATAGAGAAATCCTTACTCACATCCTGGTGTACCGCCTTCAGCCTTGCACTGGTTTTTCTACCGTAATCACCTCTCGAAAACCGCTCCAGAAACTGACTCTGCAACCTTTGCCATGATTCTCGAGCACTGCTCTTTAAGCGATCGAACCACACCTTGGCTCGTCCTCGCATCAACAACGGCACCGTCTGTAACCTTTTTGAATCCATCGACATGCGTATCGACAGCAACCATAGCTCAAAATCTGCTAACCAATCCTCGGAATCTTCAATGCCCGTAAATATGGGGCCAAAACCTAGCTCCACCATCTCTGTCATCTTCAAATTCGACCATCAGCCAATCGCTTTGTCGGCTGATGTTATTCTTACAATTTTGTTAATTGCAATACCCTCGCTCTTTAGCGTCAGCTTCTAGGTTGAGTGCGGTTGCTTGAGCACTCTTCCATTTGGCAACGAGGGCTATTTTCTTTTGTTGCAGTACATGCAGCATTAGTTCCCAACCCTCTCTGCCGAAAAAAAATTTGCAGGTTTGGTCGGTACAGAGTATGGTATAGGCGTCGGTACAGACTTCAAAAGACGCATCGGAATATGCTATAGTATTACCGATGATTATTTCATTATGTGTTCCGAAGCTCATTTCATAGTTTACTCCGACGTAGATTATACCGGTACTTATACTGACGTTATGATACCGACGTTATGATACCGACGTCTTTTTCGAGGCCTATTTCAGCATGGGACTGAGATGAGACAGCGGATTCGCCAGCTCGCGGAGCTGCAGTTTTCGACCAGCATTCTGACGCCTTGGCCTGAGCAGGATCGCGACAAAATCAATTACATAGTGGAGACCATCATGAGAGAGTATCAGCCTGCTCTGGGTTCAAAGGATCTTCCGAGGAGGTGGATCAAGGGTGTTCCACGGGACACCTTGAAACATCGAAGAGATGCAGCTCGACAGGCTTTCAGGACTGGCTCTCCCAAGCCTTCGGGCATCCCACACGAGACATGGCAGTAGATTAGAGAGGAGGAGCATACAGCGGACATGCGGTTCAGACAACAGTGTCAGGACGCACAGATACCATAGATGACCAGGGGAACATCTCATCTTGGCAGCGGAGGCTTCGACACCTTTCGCTATGAGTTTGTGAGTTTCCAATCCAATCCTAGCTATGGCGTTTTTTTAAACTTGATGAATCATGTATTCTTAATTACTTTGATTTTTGTATAAACGCAGAATCTTGCAACGCATCGAGCCCCGACACGCAAGGAGGAGACATATGGATATCGCAGAGGTATTTATGAAGTATTGAATGATCTTGCTGCCTCAGGAGAGCCTGTAGACTAGGAGGCCTTAGAGTCTCGCTGATCGATTGAGGTGAGATGTTAATATATGTGAGTTGATTTAATTAAATAAGTATATGTGAAGTAATATCAATACTAATTTGTGACTTGTCCTATGTGCAGGTTGTGATGCCTAGTCATCAGTGGATTTCATATATATGTTTTGTGAGACACAGACACACTTTTGTGTCTCTTTTTTGTATAGACGCGTTATGGTTATTGTGCAGACATGGTTATGGTTATTGTTTTCTTTATGGTTATGGTTATTTTCCTTGTATAGACATCGTTATGGTTATTGTTTTCCTTATGGTTATGGTTATTGTGCTTGTATAGACATGGTTATGGTTATTGTTCTTGTATAGACATGGTTATGGTTATTGTTTTGTTTATGGTTATGGCCGGTTATGGTTTTAATTTGGTTATGGTTTTGCACAAAGTTCGTTATGGTTATGGTTTTAAGTTGGTTATGGTTTTGCACAAAGTTCATTTCATTTCTTTTATTTGCCTTAAATCTCATG
This sequence comes from Adiantum capillus-veneris, assembly GCF_014529385.1. Lineage (NCBI taxonomy): Eukaryota > Viridiplantae > Streptophyta > Polypodiopsida > Polypodiales > Pteridaceae > Adiantum > Adiantum capillus-veneris. The sequence continues at coordinate 98,632,324 of NC_140953.1, forward strand.
TGAGATTCTACATGGATAGCATGTAGGAGGCGTATACATATGGTTTTTTTTTTTAAAGTTTATTTTAAAACGAAGGGAACTCAGCCAAAATTTTTGCGAGAGCACGGTTGACTTTGGTGCTGCTCGCTTTCTTGGGTAGAGGACAAGCAGTCTGGCTGTGGATGGGCACAGGTCAGGCTGCCTGTCCTCTATCCAATATATTTTTTTTCTATTATGGTCGTTGCAATCTGCGTCGCTAGGCAAGTTGAAATACGCATCGATAACAGTGCCTTTTGACGTATATTGCGACGTTTTTATAGGGACACATATTGTTGGAACCTGAGGCTATGGGGGATGCAGCCTAAGGGCCATGGCGTGGTGCTGAGCACAGCAGAAGGCGAGAGAGAGAGAGAGAGAGAGAGAGAGAGAGAGAGAGAGAGAGAGAGAGAGAGAGAGAGCAGAGATCTCGACACAAGCTTGAAGCAAAAGAACACGCTATATTAATTTTTATTAATGGAATCCTTTACATAGCCTTTGGAAGATGATGTCTACCTCATCTTTTTCCACATGCAAACTCAACTAACTAATGGTCTATACCTGCATGCCTTCAGACTTGTTCTCACGGGCTGACCAATAAGCTGACCAATAAGGGCTTGAACCCAACAATCCCCCCCCCAAGCCCGAACTGGACAAGCAACTCATGATACATCGAGTTTTTGGTATACTCGTCAACAGTGAGTTTTAGGTTTTCTCACAACCAAGGATTTTTGGTTTATCCATAACCTGGTGCTAGGTCAGTAACCCCCCCTTGAACCGATAGGATGTAGGTCAAAACACTAGCTACCAAAAGTGGAGTTTTTGGTTCACTGCCAAACCTTGGGTTTAAGGTGTACCCAGTAACCTCATGAGCGTGCAAAAATGGACTGAGAACTGATAAAATGGAAGGTCTTACCACTTATCTTTGTGGCAGTGTCTATAACCCGTACAAAATTTGGCACGATAGTGAAAAAGCATGACAATAACTGACTACAAGTCTTTTGACAGGAAATATATGATTGTTTTTTTACAATAGACTGTAGAAAAACTGACATAAAATAGGACAAAACAAATAATGATGATGATAATCGGTTTCGAAAAACCAAACAAGTCGATGTAAATTCATCTCGAAGGAAATTTGTCTTGGTTGTTGTGAGCATCGATGTCTCGTAATTCTTGAACAATGAAAGGTTGCATACATACCAATATGTGTAGGCATAATACCAACATAGCCGCAAGAGTCCCCCCAACACTCCCATGATCTTCACAAATTTCTTGAAGTCCTTTCCGAGTGCTATATCATGTGCAACGGCCAAAACTTGATTAATTTCCACTCACAAAGCTAAGGCAAGGTTGCTGGCTGAGGTACTGCCCATTATAGCCAAGCTACCACGTTTTTTATATACTCCGACAAAGGACTGCTCCAAGGCAGTGTTGTGATATGCTATCGTCTACAGTCCAAGGGAGTTTCGAAAAGCTATTGATAGCCGAGACCACAAAGCAGCATTTTGGAATGCTTTGCTTATGCAAGCTTGACACAGTCAATAGTATGCCGGTCTGGGTCTGTTGTAATCGCGGACTGCTGGACTGCGGGGTGTGAACACCTTCTTGCTTTAAGGGTTAAATGTAGGTTGGCCACTATTATTAGATAGTGTGAACACAACAAAAAACAACGAGTTGTCTGCAGCAGCCGAATAGGCGATGGCGATCAAGGCTAGTTTACTCACAGCGGGATGAGGAGGCCGAATTAGGAGAAGCCGAGGTGTCGAGAAATGCTCCTCAGGCCAGGGCGCTCCTATTGACAGTATTTGTGCTTGGTATGCTGTAGGTCGTTACGTTGGTTCCCCCTTCTGCAAGCAGTCGTACCCACGAGGCTTCTCGAGCACAGCCCTCGAGGCTCTGATACCAGTTGTTGGAACCTGAGGCTATGGGGGATGCAGCCTAAGGGCCATGGCATGGTGCTGAGCACAGCAGAAGGCGAGAGAGAGAGAGAGAGAGAGAGAGAGAGAGAGAGAGAGAGAGAGAGAGAGAGCAGAGATCTCGACACAAGCTTGAAGCAAAAGAACACGCTATATTAATTTTTATCTATGGAATCCTTTACATAGCCTTTGGAAGATGATGTCTACCTCACCTTTTTCCACATGCAAACTCAACTAACTAATGGTCTATACCTGCATGCCTTGAGACTTGTTCTCACGGGCTGACCAATAAGCTGACCAATAAGGGCTTGAACCCAACACATATTTCGACGGTTTTTTCGATGAAAAGCATCGAAACCTACATCGAAGGCCCCCTTTTTTGTTGTAGTGATGTTGACTCATAAAATTGAATTCTCTGATAAATCATCAAAAACATAATCATTGACATTCACAAACAAGAGAAATAATGTGAATTTGCAAAATATAAGTATCAATATCGAATGAAGATTATAAAATAAATCATCAAAATACTAAGTATTTGAGATGCAACTACATAAATCATTCAAAAATAACACTTTAATAATGTGCGCTCCTTGCCGCACTATCGAAGCAAGGGACTTGCCAATACACCGTATGCGAGCCACAAACGGCTCCAAGCACACAACAAGCCTAAACTAGCAAGCTCAAGAGAACAAAGGGTGTGTCACTCACCGCTCTACGCTCGCCTTCGTGGTGGATTCCTCGCCGCGATGAAGAAGAAGCTGCAGTCGTGCCGCGCTCAACCGCTTCGCCGCCGTCGTGCCTTGGTAATGCTCGATCGCACACACACTCTCCCTCTCTCTCTCTCTCTCACACACACACACAAGGAGGTGAAGAAGAAGAAGATGGAGATGGAGCAAGAGAACTCTTCAATTGCACAAATGAGAGAATGAGTAAAAATTAGGTTTAGTTGGCTTTTATAGGAGCTCACCCCATTCACACTTGGGCGCCCATGCTTAACCAACTAATCCCTTGAATGTCCAAGTTAAAGTGCGCCTCTCATCGGCGATCACTCTACCTTTCCCTATTGGACCGACAAGCCCGGTACCTGACTCTATCGAATACATAATACACGTCCGTCGTAGGTGATGGGGTGTCCGTGAGCCGTGAGGGTTAACATGCCCCCCTTCCTGATGTAGATTCCGTCCTCGGAAGCTATTGAGTTGAAGCTGGATCGTCGAGGTGGAAGAGCATTTGAGATGAATGTCCTTAGCCTTCTTCAGTCACTGCAAAATCAAACAACATTGGCACAGTAATTGCATTCTCTTAAAAAGCATATGCAGTTTTAGATAGAAAAATTGATTGGTAAAAGAATTTCAAACAATTTGTTAGCAATGAACATTAAATTACAATGTAATCAAATGCATAAACAGATGTAAAGGCAAAAAATTAAACAAGTCTGGGGTCACTAATTTGACGGTCGAAAGGCACTAGAGATCAATTATTAATACCATGGGTAAGCTTCTTAATTTTCTATGGTCAATTAAGTTGTTTAATCGCGAGAGCCAAGTATTCATGTTCAAGGGCTGACTAGAGGCTATATCTAGAAAACCTTGTAGTTAAGCTACCATAAAAGGAATTTTTCATGAAATCATCGCCTGACTGATTACTTTTTCTTTGACCCCCCAAAGTCTTTTCACACTGATTCAATTATGAAGTGGGTGCTTATTTTGTATGCCTTGGGTTTTTTGCTTTTCAAGGAAAAGTGCCCACACTGGGAACCTCTAGGGCTCTAGTACCATAGGCGATACATGTGAGTGAAGTACCAAATCAAGCTGAGATTTCTCTTCCAGCTTAAAATTTTACATTGTGGCACTTTGATTTTTTGTTTGTTCATTTTCAGCATTTTAATTTTGTAACTTTGGGGGGTCATATAACACTGTTACCCTCCCCAGGCTCATCACATTAGTAAACTCCCTTTATAATACTTAAGCTAAAGGTCACTAGGGTTAAGCCCACTAGAAAGTCCTAGTACATTTCATACAATGCTGCCTAAATCGGATTAAGAACCTAAGTAACCATTGTTTATTAGGAAGGCATTCCCCATGGTATTAAGAGAAGATTTCTAATACCTAGCTTGGTCAAACTAGCTTAGTCGGACTACTTGATTTTTAAACCTAGACAAGTGACTATGACAAAACATTACATTGAATTAAATGTTTGATACTAAGCCAATGCGCTGAATATTATGCTACCAATCACAATCAAAGCAGCCAATCATAGATGCAAAAAGATAACGACAATGCTAATGGACAAGAAACACCTGTTTGTGTTGATGGTCGCGCTTGATTTGAAGGTTCCATGAAGGTCCAAATCCTATCAATAGCAACACGCTCCTGTACACACTATGAAACACAAACAATACCTCTAGGAGGAACATCAGTGGGAAAAGAGAACTTTGCTAATCTCTCAACTCTAAAACAGAAACACTCCTATCGTACTAATCTTACTTACCCTCCATCACTCAAGTGATGAGGATCAAAGGTGTTTTATGGCATAGGTTTCTGTTTCACTGTACCAGATGTGACATGTGTAGGTCTGAGTCAATGTTTTGACTTTAATGTGCATACTCGTTTGCTAATTGCTCTTGCTCTCTTTTTTTTTTTTTTGAGTATAAAGCTTTATATATACATTCCCTAAGATCGGAGATTAAGAGGTCAGGGAAAAAGGTTGAGAGGGAAACAAATGAATGATGACTGTCAGCAAACACTTCCCCCTTCCTTGGGTAGATCATACCGTTTGAAATGAGCTTGTCACCCTTTGAAACCAATTGTTCCAGTTGGTAATAGGTGAGGATTTTTGCCAGTAGTTTTCTATTACCCTAGGTGCCTCGTCAAGTTGCAAGGGTGGTAAGGTACTCTCCTAGGATTGAACTTGAAGTGGTTCATCAGGTGATTCTTGAACACTGGGAGGTGTGGATTCTTTTGTAGCTTCATTGAGGTCCATTACTATAGATGGAGGCTGTGTAGAAGCTTTTACCTCTATGGATGTATTACATGAGGAGCTAAAAGCTTCATGGGACTCCCCCCTTCCTGAGCTAGGTGGAACAAATCGTTCTTTCTTTGGTACCCAAACTAGCTCGAGAGCGGGTGTGTAGCATTCTGTGATTTTTTTCTTTCCACGATCATTGATTCGTTTTGGAGCTACGGGATTGGGCTCACTTGGGTCAGGTGATAGGTAAGAGTACACTTTACTTTTGGGCACCCAGATTTGATCATTTCCTTGATAGTAGCCTTGGGCTTCCAATAGTCGTTTAGGAATCCAATGCAGCGTTTCTTTACATTTCTTGGAGTGAGTGGTACGGTTCTTACTAGGTTTCCATTTTTTTGCATCAACCATGCTCACTACAGAGGTTTTAGGGACCCACTTGTATGTTTTCTCTGTTATATTAGGATGGTTCTTGTGTGTCTCAAGCTTTCTTTCAACTACATTAGTTGAAGCTCTAGAGAGTTGGGCTATGGGGACGTATGGTTCAACCTCCTGGACATGCAATGTCTTGGGTTTTATTTCCTTGGGCAATATCTCAGGGACTATGGCTTGAGTGGTAGGGCTAAGAGTTGGTTTTTGCGTTGTAACACCCCCAGTCCCCCAATCAATAGTGCATTTGGTGGCTATCATCCACGTGCGGCCTAGGTTTATATTACCCTCCATAGTTCCAGTAGGCATGACCAAAAATTCTTGAGCTACCACCCCATTGTCATAACTGACAGAAGTGTGTCAGATTCCAAAAACCGTAGTTTTTTTCTTGTTGACACCCTTGACTTGGATAATACTCTCAGATAGAGGTGGCTTCCCTAACTGACACCACACCCCATAGGATAGCAGATTGTATTTAGCACCCGTGTCCAATAAGGCGTTATATAGCACTTTTCCATAGGCACTATTTAACTCAATGGGGTATCGTAGAGGTGTGTCAGAGTCCAACCCATCCTCTTTGTGTGCTTCATTTGCATCAGGTTCCGAGCGAGTAGCTCTACCTAATGTTTCCATGAAACGGCTAAACATACTAGTACTAGGCTGTGGAGCTTCGGGAGGTGCATGGCCTTCTCTCTCAGTGTTTTGGGTAGGGTATGCTTCCATGATTTCTGAGTCGGAGGAGGAATCACTAGCGGCTATTTTAGGGTCTTGGGTGGTGCTACCTTGTGTCCCCGCTGAGGGTCTAGAGCTTATCGTGGATGGGTAATGGGTGTCCGTATGAACAGAGGCACCCTCAATATGCTCGTGTTCTAGCACCCGCCCAGAGCGTAAGTGCATGTGCTTTTGATACCCTAAGGTGTCAAAAAGCTGCTCTAGGAGGCCTTGTGACTAGTTTTTAGCGTGTTTTTTGTTTGTTTTTTTGCTAGATTTTTTAGAGCGTGTCGTGGAATGGGCCGTGTGATAGCTCGAAACCAGCGTATCGGTCAGAGGGTCGTGCCGTGCTTTACAGCCCTCCGTTTGGTCACTCTATGTCCTCGGAATCCCTAAAACTATCAATTTCCAGTAGGGAACTAGGCCCAAACTAGAAAGTCTAAGGGTGCAAGTGGGAAGAGAAAGGAGGAGAGTGGAGGACTTGTCCCACATGCTCTCATTCTCTCTTGAGGGAGTAGGGTATATATATAAGAGTGAGTCTAGTATATATCATAAGACTGAGGACTGAGGCCTGGGCTTGGGCTTGGGCTTGGGAAAATGATCCCGATCCCGATCTATCTTTTATACAAACCAACCCGTCCGTTTTAAGAGACGCAGATATTACAGAAATTGAAAACGCAGATATGCAGAAATTGCAGAAATTTGAAAAAAACGCAGAAAATTGCAGAAAATGAAAACGCCAAACTTGAAATTGCAGAAATTGAAAAAACGCAGACAATAGCAGAAATTGAAACTTGACAGCAAATGCAGAAAACGCAAAAAACAGAAATCTCCACACACCCCTTCCCTGCCTTTCCTATGATAGAAATTGCACCACAAGGAAGCGTAAAGTGCTAACCGAGCTTAGTGTAGTGCATATCCCCGGCAACGGCGCCAAAAATGTGCGCTCCTTGCCGCACTGTCGAAGCAAGGGACTTGCTGTTACCATATACATGTGGTAGTGATGTGTGTGAACACACTAGGACCGCCGGGGCATTTTTTCCCTCTTTAGGAGGTTTTTTCCCCCGTGCATTGTATATACGCCCATCACTCTAGGGCTATCTATCTTTCCATTGCACACTAAGGAATACACTCTCTATTGTGTGCCTTGAGCTTCCTTCGTCTTCTCCAAGCTGTGTGTGTTTCTCTTCAACCCTAATTCCAACAATTGGTATCAGAGCAGGTCACGTCCTCCCGGGCTTAGTCGCCAACTGCTCCAGCACACGCCTGCTCACTTTCTCCGATTTCAGTGAGCTTTGGCAAGCGTTCGCAGGTCGAAAAATATTTTGGGACAGCTCGAAGAGCTTGGTCTGCTCAGAATTTTGATTTGGGCTCATTTCAGCCTCCGTTTCCACTACGGGCAGTACTGCACAGGTTATTTCGTCATTTTGTGCAGATTTTCTGTCAGTGCCGTTTTCTGCATAACAGGTGCCTTATAGTCTTCTACGGTTTGTGCTATATAGCACAAGTTGTTCCCGCTCCATTTCTCCTATTTTCGGGCAGTTTTCACATCAGGTGCAGCATTTACCATGGCTGACAACAACAACACAGATGTGTTCAAGATGTTTGCTACTGAGGATAGGTTGGATGGGGACAACTACCCTATGTGGGCTTATATGATGCAACACGTTCTTGTGTCAAAAGGTGTCTGGAACATTGTGCAGGGCATTGATGTACGTCCTGGTTCTGAAGATGTAGGCGATATTGAGGATGTTGCAGGTCTTGCTGCAAGGATTGCAGCTGTTAGAGTTGTTTTGCCTACAGCAGAACAAGCTCGTTGGGATGTTAAGGATGCGCAGGCTCATGCATTGATTGCGTTGTCTGTGAAGCGCACCATTATTCCTCACATCCGTTCAGCAAAATCTGCAAAACAGGCTTGGGATATTCTAGCAGGTCTTTATGCAAGCCGCAATGAGGCTAAAATTGCTTTGCTGCGTAAAGAGCTAGAGTCGAAGATTATGCATGAGGAAGATGATATGGACACTTTCCTTGCTAGTGTCAAGGATATCAATGAGCAACTCATTTCTGCAGGTGAAGTCATTTCTGACAGTTCCCTTGTGCAGACTGTTCTTGATGCCTTACCAGATTCCTACCAGACTTTTGCTAGTACTTGGAGACTGATGACCCAAGGAAATCCTGAAGTTGTCAAGTTTGATGCATTATGCACATTGCTGTTGCAAGAGTCACTTTCTAGAAAAAACAGGACTAGGCAGCGTGCAGTTGAACAGGCTTTTATTGCTTCTCAAAGAAAGGGTGGTAACAGTAATGCAGCCACTTCTTATGGTTCTGCTGCGAGTGGCAAAAAGTCTGTTTCTAATGCTTCTGCTGGCAGCACTTCGTCTGGCAATTCTGGTGATAAGGGCAAAAAGAAGATGCGTTGCCATTATTGTAAAGCCAATGATCACTTGATCAAGTCGTGTCCTAAGTTGAAGGCCAAAGAGGCTAAGAAGAAAGAGGGTGGTTCCACTGCAAATGCTGGTTCCACTACAAATGCAGCCATTGTTGAGTCTTCTGTGAAAGGAGATTGTGATGCTGATGTTGATGCAGAATGGGCTTTTAGCGCAGAGTGCACTTACAATCCTGCTGTCCATGATGCATGCTTGTCAGTTGCTGCAGATTCACATGTGTGGTATTTCGACAGTGGTGCTACAAAGCACATTACCTCACATCGTGAATTGTTTACCTCTCTCGAGTCTGTCCCTCATGGGAATTCAGTCACTTGTGCCAACAACGCCTCTTATCCAGTTCAGGGAGTTGGAAAGATTGTGCTCACTGCTGCTAATGGCAGTTCCTTCACACTTGTTGATGCACTTTATGTACCTGGGATCAAGAAGAATCTCTTGTCTGTATCCGCACTTGCTAGACTTGGACTTGTAGTCAAATTTGTGGATGACAGATGTACAGTTCATGATCTCAGTTTTGGTGATGAAATTGTTGCATCTGGGCTTTTGTGCCGTGGGCTGTATAAGCTCACTTTGTATGACAAGTGTGGAAAAAATTTTGCAAATGCTGTTGCAGATTCAAGGGCTATTTCAGATGCAAAACTTTGGCATGCACGTTTTGGTCATCTGAATTTTGCCAGTTTGCTGCGTTTGCAGAAATCTGATATGGTTGCTTCTTTGCCGCCTCTTGAAGCACCTATCAAACATGTTTGTGAAGGCTGTATTTTGGGTAAAATGCAGCGTTCTAAGTTTCCAAAGGATGGTTCAGTTAGGGCCACATGCAGGTTGCAGCTTGTGCATAGTGACGTTTGTGGGCCCATGCAAACTCCGTCCTTGGGCAATTACCTGTACTTCGTGACTTTCATTGATGATTACTTCAGGCATGCGTGGGTATTTCCGCTTAAAGCGAAGTCCGAAGTTTTTATGTGCTTCAAACAATTTTTGGCTATGGCTGAAAATGTCTCAAAATGTACTATGGGCACCCTCCGTTCCGATCGAGGGGGGGAGTATATGTCTCATGAATTTAATGCATTTCTGGCTAGTCGTGGGATAAAACACCAATGTACAGTGCCTTATACACCTCAGCAAAATGGTGTTGCTGAGAGGAAAAACAGGTCACTAACGAAAATGGCACGATGTATGGTCAAAAGCCAAGCTTTGCCGCATTCTTTTTGGCTTGAGGCCATCATGTGTGCCACTTATGTACTTAACAGGTGTCCTACGAAAGCTTTGCAGTCTATTACTCCATATGAAGCATGGCATGATAGAAAACCTTCTATTGAGCACATGCGTGTTTTTGGCTGTTTGGCATATGCTTTGGTGCCACAAGTGCATCGCAAAAAATTGGATGATAAGGCTGTCAAATGTATTTTTGTTGGTTATAGTGCTGAAAGCAAAGGTTACAGGTTGTATCATCCGCAAACAAAACGTATTTTGGTTTCACGGGATGTAGTGTTTGTGGAAGATTCTGTTCAACCCTTGCTGTCATGTACTAGAGACAGTAATGTAAGCTCACAGGACATTTATGACACTTTGTTGCCTCTTTTCAGTGGTGGAAATACGAATGTAAGTTCCAATGAGGCAAATGTACAGCCTATGGGGGTTTCTGAAAATGTTTTAGAATAGCCTATTACTAATGCAGATGTACATGATGTACTTGATGAGGAAAGGGCTGAAAATGAGCAGGCTAGAGGTATGCCAAAATGGCTGGTGCACACTTTGCGTGACAGTAAATTGGATGCACCTTTATCTAGTCGTACTCGTTCAGGCTCTCGCCATGCATCTTATGCATCAGATTGTTATGCTTTGGCTGTGTCTAGTTTACATGATGTTGAGGAGCCTCTGTCTTTTGATGAAGCACAGAATTCAGAAAATTGGATTGCTGCCATGAAATCAGAATATGATGCACTTATAGAGAATGACACATGGACTTTATGTGATTTGCCTCCTGGCAAAAAGGCCATTGGTACGAAGTGGGTTTACAAGTTGAAACGCAAGCCGGATGGTGAGATCGATCGCCATAAGGCTCGACTTGTTGCAAAGGGTTATGCACAACAAAAAGGCATAGATTATGAAGAGACTTTTGCTCCCACTTGTCGTATGACTACTGTGCGTTTTCTATGTGCATTGGCAGCTCATTTTGGTTGGGATGTACATCAATCAGACATTGTTACTGCTTTCTTGAATGGTGACATATTTGAGGAAGTTTATGTAACGCAGCCTCGCGGTTTTGTCATAAAAGGACAAGAGGACAAAGTGTGCAAATGTAAGAAGGCTTTGTATGGGTTGAAGCAATCTCCTCGTGCTTGGTATGAGAAAGCTGACACTCATTTGGTTAAACGAGGCTTTCGTAACAGTCTAACAGCAAGCACATTGTATGTAAAGCGTGAGGATGATGTATTTCTCATTGTGGTTCTTTATGTTGATGATTTGCTGATCACTGGACCAAATGAGAGACATATTGCTGAATTTAAGGCTGATTTGAATGCTACTTTCAAGATGAAAGATTTGGGGCTGTTGCATCATTACTTGGGTATACAGTTTAAGCAGTGTGATGGTGGTATTGCCTTGTGTCAGAAAAGTTACATAGAGACATTGCTATGTAAGTTTGGACTTGAGGATTGCAAACCTATTGCCACTCCCATGGAAACAGGTTTGAAGTTGAGTCTACATGATGCTGGCGATCCTGCTGATGTCACTCTTTACCAAATTGCTGTTGGCTGCCTCATTTATGTATGCAACACGAGGCCAGATATTCAGTTTGCAGTCTCGCAGGTCAACAGATTTATGCATAGCCCAGGGTCTAAGCATTGGCAGGCTGTCAAGAGGATTTTCCGCTACCTTAGTGGCACTTTACATCTTGGCTTGTTTTATCCCAAGGGGGGATCATTGCCGCCAGACTTACATACTTTTTCGGACTCAGATTGGGCTGGTTGTTTTGACACGCGAGTGTCCACAAGTGGTTTTTGTTTCATGCTTGGCAGTTCATGTATATCATGGTTGAGCAAGAAGAAACCTACTGTGGCCACTTCGAGTTGTGAGGCTGAGTACAGGGCAGTCTTCACAGCTACGGTTGAGTGTGTATGGCTCAGACGCCTTATGGCTGACTTGGGTGTTGGACAGGACACTGCCAACACTATCTACACTGACAGTCAGAGCGCATTGGCAGTTGCGAGGAACCCAGTTTTTCATGCTCGCACAAAGCACATTGAGGTGCATTACCACTATGTCAGGGAGAGGCTCTCAGCAGGAGAGATCAGCTTGGCTTATGTGCCAACACAGGACAACCTTGCAGATCTTTTCACAAAGGCATTGTCTCGTGAGAAGCTTGAAGCTTTCCGCAAAGCTTTGGGCTTACTCCCCTTTGTGGACTGATCCTGTCCTCAGGGCATGGCACTTCCCTTTACTCATGTGCCAGCTCTCGTTCACCGCATCACTCCAGGGGGGATTTGTTACCATATACATGTGGTAGTGATGTGTGTGAACACACTAGGACCGCCGGGGCATTTTTTCCCTCTTTAGGAGGTTTTTTCCCCCGTGCATTGCATATACGCCCATCACTCTAGGGCTATCTATCTTTCCATTGCACACTAAGGAATACACTCTCTATTGTGTGCCTTGAGCTTCCTTCGTCTTCTCCAAGCTGTGTGTGTTTCTCTTCAACCCTAATTCCAACACTTGCCAATACACCGTATGCGAGCCACAAACGGCTCCAAGCACACAACAAGTCTAAACTAGCAAGCTCAAGAGAACAAAGGGTGTGTCACTCACCGCTCTACGCTCGCCTTCGTGGTGGATTCCTCGCCGCGATGAAGAAGAAGCTGCAGTCGTGCCGCGCTCAACCGCTTCGCCGCCGTCGTGCCTTCGTAATGCTCGATCGCACACACACTCTCCCTCTCTCTCTCTCACACACACACACACACAAGGAGGTGAAGAAGAAGAAGATGGAGATGGAGCAAGAGCACTCTTCAATTGCACAAATGAGAGAATGAGTAAAAATTAGGTTTAGTTGGCTTTTATAGGAGCTCACCCCATTCACACTTGGGCGCCCATGCTTAACCAACTAATCCCTTGAATGTCCAAGTTAAAGTGCGCCTCTCATCGGCGATCACTCTACCTTTCCCTATTGGACCGACAAGCCCGGTACCTGACTCTATCGAATACATAATACACGTCCGTCGTAGGTGATGGGGTGTCCGTGAGCCGTGAGGGTTAACAAATAATCATAGAAAGAATAAGAAGAATTACCCAAACATAATTTTTTAACATGAATCTTTGAATACAACACAAATTATCAAGATTGTATAACTCTCAATGATTTGATCTTTATCATAAATCATATACAAACGAAACAAAAAGCAAAGCAAAAAATTTCAAGTGATATGACTTTGATATAACTCGATTTAAATGCATCAAAATATACGTGATATATATAAAGAGTAAATATAGAGATCAATCAATTTATCTACTTCTTTCAATATATAAATCGAATTGAAGATAATATAAATTTAGCATGTTAACTTTTAATCTATTTCTTTTACATAAAACGAATTGCATATGATCATAAAGAAAAAATTCAAGAATTATGCAACAAAAAGAATTGAAGACATTGTAATTTTAATATTCGTAACTTCTACTCTAATTTGTTTTACACAAATCAAATTGCATATAATCCGTAAAAAGAAAATCCAATAATCATTTTATGAAAACGAAATTAAATATGATACATGAAAGGTAAATCAAAGATTTATAACAAGAAGCTTAACACAAATAAATTCAAAAATATAGAAGCTCATACCTTTTGATGATATCAATTAAAAACCTGTTGAAAATCGTTACCAATTTCTTGTAAGTTATTTCCACTATAGAATTTGACAAATTTGTCATGACAGGCAACTTTGGAACATCCTAAAACCTTAACAATGACTCTTTAAACACTGAAATCCTAGTTTCGAGTAGAAAGTTATGATGATTTTATGTTTTACTGAATTACAGTTTTTTGTTGCGCGCACACTGCGCAAAGCCGTGCGAGACAAAAAACACTTTATTTTTGTGAAGAAAAAGCAACCACGCTCTGATACCATGTTGAGAAGACTGAGAAACAGAAGAACAAAGAGATGATACGCTGAGAATGCAACCCCCAAGTGTGTAGAATACGCCCCCAAGAAGGTATATATAGAGAGGGGATCCAGAGCTATCACATATAACCTCAATAGAGCATAGTTCAATGAAACTTTTCATCCAAAACTTGATGTCTCCTCGAGCGCTTCGATTTGAGTTCTAAGTTTGCATCAATCCGAGTTTGTAGGAGAAAATTATACTATTTTTATTGCAATCCAGGTTGACGGAGGTTTCGTCCGCGTGCGTCTTTGTGACGCGTCCGCGATCGTTTTGTTAATTCTCGCGTCAACTTCTTTGAGTAAATTTAGATTTTTGCTATTCATAATGTGGCCGTCAATCTTGAGTCTCACGTCGTGTCTCACGTCACTTGAGAACTCTTTTACTATTAACGTCTCTTTTTCTCTAGTTTTTTTGGGTGATGTCCCTCACATCTTTGGATGTTTATCCAGCATCCTTCTTGCGTTTATTATTGGCAGAACACAATCGTCATATTTCTCTTGTTCTCAATTTCATCCTTCACCATATATGGTATATATTCTGCGATCTTATCTTATACGTCTTCTCACAACTAGCTATGGCTATGACCATGCTCGTCAACGATTTTCCTTCTGGCTAGCGTTCTATCTGTTCCTCCTTTGCAAGGCCAAGGTCTTTAAGGCTCAAAAGCAAAGATGTTGTTAATTCTTAAAAGCGAAAATCGTGTATATCTGTCTCAGCATGTTGATACAAATCATGACAAAGTGCTTATCCTAAAAAACCTGTATTTGAAGATTGGCATGTTGCGTATACAGATTGGCAATGATTTGATAAAGCGACTCCTCGATATTTTTTTTTGCTCTTATCGATTCTCTTTTGCATGATAAGTATGGGATGCCTACTTCCCACGACGTATAGAAGTACCTTATTTTGCAAACTTTTAGAAGAAATCTATTGCATAAATACTATATTTGAGAGCTTTGCTTAACAAGTTACAATGAATTTGATACTGCCATGATGTGACTATTATTAATCAACTTGATGCTTCTGGTGATCCTGTTCCACAAAAACAAGTGATTACACTTCTCCTTGACACTGTGAAGGACTCTTCTTATGATAACATTGTTACCATTATTTCTAATAAAGATGGTCTCTATTTCGACCAAGCCACCATGTCTTGAATTGAATACTCTCAACGTCAAGAACGACGTAATGTTGGTCATGATACAACTATGATTTCACAAGAGGAGACTGAGTCACAATAGATGGAACATGCTTTTTATGCTCGAAGGAATCCATTTCTACGAGGAAACCACGGAGGTGGTCATCGCGGTAATATTTTCTCTCATCTCAAATTTTCTAATAAGTAATGTTCTTACTACAACACAAATGGCCATATTGAATATGATTGTTGGATACGTCAATATGATGAAGAACACAATATTACCACTAAACAATCATGTTTATCTAGAGATTCTTCTTCTTCTGGTGAATATTGTGGATAATCTGATTATCCCACTCATATGTGCTATAAGCGTCGATTCAACACAGATTGTACTAGAGCATATGCTATTGAACATCGAAACAATATTGTACCAAAAACAAGCGGCATCCTATATTCAGTTGCTCTAGATAGAATACTTCATGTATGTGATAGATCACTTTTTATTGTTGATTTTTGTGCTACAAGAAATATAACATATCACTCTAAGTGGTTGCATAACTATCATCCACTACCAGTTTTAACGTCTTGTTTATCTTGCTGATGATACGTCTTGTGAAGTAAAGGATATTGGAGATTTATATCTTGGTACCTTATCTTCTTCCACTTGAATTTTGCTAGGGGTATTAAATGTACCAGATCTTCAACGTAATCTTCTTTCTGCTGCTAGACTTGTTGATCTTGGTCTCTTTGTTGGATTTGATTATACCAAATGCCAAATTGAGAAAGATAGACAAACTATAGCCACTGCTCCTCAAAAGGGTAATTTGTTTGAACTCTCTCTCAATAATGTTGTAGCAAATGTTGTCATTGTTCTAGGTGATCATGATTGCAAAGAATGGCATCACCGTTTTGTTCATGTTGATTTCTCAAAACTCCTTGATCTTCAGTGTCGTGATCTCGTTCATGGCATGGATCTTAATGCTCATTCCTAGATGGAAATTTGTGATCTTCTTGATACTGATATATGTGAACCTCTGCCTTCTTCGTGATCACAATATCACTGCTTCATTACCTTCATTGCTGATTTCTCAAGGTATACAACAATATTTTAACTTAGACAAAAATACGAGGCCTTATCTGTTTTCAAACAATTCCCCAAGGCTACAGAGATTCAAACTAGTCGTTGCCTCGAGAAGTTTTGTAGTGACAATGGAGGCGTATATGTGTCTCAAGAGTTTGTGAGTTATTTTGTTGACACTCAAATCCATCATGACCACACTATTCCATATTCACCTCAACAGAATGGCGTTGCTGAATGAAAGAATCGTACTATTCTCAATGTTGTAAGATATGAGTTGATTCATTCTAGGTTATCTTATGTTTTCTAGGCTATAGCTACTTTGATAGTAGTATTTATTCACAATCATCTTCCTACTACTGCATCCTCTAGAAAGATACCCATCATAGCATGGACATGTAACATTCCTTCTATATCTCATTTTTGAACCTTTGGATGTATTGCTTATATTCATGTTTTCAAAGAAGCACGAACTAAGCTTGATGCTCCTGGTCTTAAAGTTATTTTTATTGTATATTCTAACACTTTCAAATGCTATAAATTTTGTGATCCTTAATTGTGAATCGTGAGGCTACTTTTAACGAATAGCTTATGGGACACTCATGGTCAATGGATGATTCAGATGATACTAAATCATTGCTTCAAGCTTTTTCATTTCTTTAAGATAATGAAACTCTTTCTATTGAGAAGCTTTCCTCTTCACAACCATCCATTCCGAATGCTATCAATGATGATATTAATATTTTTTTTAATCTCCCTATTGATTTTGAACATGGTTCATGTCACGTTTATGATAATAATATTATTGATAATGCTTTCTCTACTTTTGAAGATCACGTTACTTATAATAAAGCTATGTCTTCACCATAAAATGATCAATGGCAAGAGGCTATGGAAGCAGAGTACGATTCTCTTATCTCCAAAGATATATGGATACTAACGGAACTACGTCGAGGTCGTATAGCTATTAAGTGTAAGTGGGTATATAAGACAAAGATAAAAGAAGATGTATGTTTTGACAAGTTCAAGGAACGTTTAGTTGCAAAAGATTACTTTCAAGTTACTAGTGTTGATTATCAAGAGACCTTTTCATCAGTTGTTCGCATTACAAGAGTTCGAGTTTTATCTGTATTTACTGTTCAATTTGATTTAGAAGCTCATCAAATGGACATGCGAACTGATTTTTTGGATGGTGATTTGGAAAAGAAAATTTACATAGAATAGCGAGAAGGGTTTGTTATTTCAGGTAAAGAAGACCTTGTTGCTCAACTCCATAAAACACTAGATGGTCTCAAACAAGATTCGCGGGCCTGGTATACAAAATTTGATATTTTTCTCACCTCTAAAGAATTCATATCTTGCTCTTTAGACCCGAACTTATATGTAAAATGCCAAGGTAGCAGTTTTGTTATTCTTGCTCTTTATATGGATGATGCCATCCTTGTTTCCAATGATTTGGGATTTCTTCAGCAAGTGAAAAAGTTATTTTCTTCTGTATTTGATATGGTGGATCTTGGAGAGATTCACTCGTACCTTGATATTCAGATTCACGAGAACCGTACAAAAGGTATTTTATTCCTTCGACAGTCGAAGTTTATTGCAGGTACTATTCAAATTTGGTATGGAATCTACACATTCGTCCAACATAATAAGTCAAATCACATTATTGTCCATTATCATTATGTAATGAGGTGTGAAGTATGCAAAGGCACCATAATGGTTGAACACTATCCAAGTGACCAGATGATTGCAGACATTCTAGTTAAAGACCTCATTGAGTCACATTTTGCTACAGCTGGGAGCGCGGAAAGCCCTGCAAAATACTCGAAATAATACATAGCAAGCCAAAAATCAACAAAACTGTATACCTGGCACATCCACGAACTCGTAATCGAAGCTATACGCGAACAGCGAGAGACGTAGAGCAGAAGAGAGGTAAAGAGTACGCGCAGGCGCACCTCCTAGAGCGGAGTGCTATGTCGGCACGGCGAGAAATTAGAGGGGAGAGGGGAGAAGAAGTACACAGACACTGGGTGCAATCTCCCCCCGTGCAAGAGTGACCATTTTCCTCTTCCACATATTTCATTTATAGATTTCTTGAATGGTCAATGTGAGTACAAATTGGCCAACCGATCATAACTGGCCAAAGCTCATAAAGAGCACTTGAATAATAAAGTGTACAATATATATATTTTCATTCGCAAAGTCCTAGCTCAGTCTAGTCTTTTCCACCTATCACATCTGCAATGAATAATAAAATATCAATTCCATAACATACCTCTCTGTTGGAAAGCAACTGTCCTCAGTTGCGAAGATAAAAATCTGCAAACAATACTTGTAAAAAACAGTGATTAGTATGTTGTGTCAAAAAAAAGTCACATAATAAAAGAAAAAATTATGAAACTAAAAAATCATTAGCTTATGCCTGCCGTCATCCACATACTACCTATTCTAGTGTCCCATACCACTAGAATAAGCAGTATATGTCATACCTTGATGAATCAGGATATCATTGGTCACACTCATCATTAATCTCATAATGTCAAGTCCCATCACATAAATACTGTTGTAATAATCATCAGATACCAAAACCCAACCCAATTCCAATTTCACAATATAAGTCTAAATCCAAATCACTTTTATTACGTACTCGGGTAACAAAATCATACCAGTTACAGTGGTGGCCAGCCACTGCAGCATGATTTTGTGATTGGTGTTGCCTAAATCGGCGAATCTACACCAATAAGACGTGTTTCCTAGTGTTGAGCTTATATGTGAAGTTACTCAATATATGGCTTCTCTATATATGGCACCCAGGTCCCCTCTATATATACATCATCTCATGTGTGTATTCTACACACTTTGGGGTTCTACTTCTGTGTTCTCTCCTTCTCTCTCAACATGGTATTAGAGCAGTACGTTTTTGTTTTCGAATTTTTTTTGGATCAAAATCGATTTTGCAAAAACTACCCGCCTGAGGGATTGGAATCTATGTGGTCTACAACTTTGCAGAAGGAAGTTTCTTCAAATTTTGCACCGATTTTGAGTTATCGTTCGCGGACTGCGTACATACCTGAAAAACAGCTTCCGCGTTTTGTTTTTGATTTTTCTGCTAATTGGAAAGGATTTTGCAGAAACTACCCTCATGAGAGACCGGAATCGATGTGGTCTACAACTTTGCAGAAGGAAGTTTTTTCAAATTCTGCACCGATTTTGAGTTATCGTTCGCGGACTGCGTACATACCGGAAAAGCAACTTCCGCTTTTTGTTTTTGATTTTTCTGCTAATTGAAAACGATTTTGCAGAAACTACCCATGAAGGAGACCGGAATCGATGTGGTCTACAACTTTGCAGAAGAAAGTGTTTTCAAATTCTGCACCGATTTTGAGTTATCGTTCGCGGACTACGTACATACCTGAAAAGTAATTTTAGCTTTTTAGTTTTGATTTTTGTGCTTATTGAAAACGATTTTGCAGAAACTATCCACAAAAAAGACCGGAATCGATGTGGTCTACAACTTTGCAGAAGAAAGTGTTTTCAAATTCTGCACCGATTTTGAGTTATCGTTCGCGGACTGCGTACATACCTAAAAAGCAATTTCCGTTTTTTGTTTTTTATTTTTCTGCTTATTGAAAACGATTTTGCAGAAACTACCCGCGTGAGAGACCGAAATCGATGTGTTCTACAACTTTGTAGAAGAAACTACCCGCGATCACTACAAGAGGTTATGTGCTCTTGTGACGCTCTTAGCGACGGAAATACACTGGGTTTTTATAACCCCCGGCGTCGCTATAAGCGTCGCTAAAAGCGTCGCTACGAGAGCGTCGCTATATGCGTCGCTATAGGCGTCGCTATAGGCGTCGCTATAGGCGTCGCTATAGGCGTCGCTATATAGCGACGCTCATAGCGACGCCTATAGCGACGCAGATAGCGACGCTCTCACAGAAGAGTATAGCGACGCATATAGCGACGCTACAGAGCCATAAATAGCGACGCTTATAGCGACGCCTGAGAGAATATTTTTTTGGTGGCAGGGCATTGAATGCCCTGCCACCCATCAACCATATTGTACTTGATTCACTTTTTAAAAAAAGTGCAAAGGTAAATAATAGACCCAAAATAGTCACCCACAAGACGCATTGTTTGCAAAATTGACAATTGTACACATCATAGACAAACTGAATTGATTGGCAAATGTAATAATGACAATTGTACAACATCATAGGCATAAAGAATTGATTGGCAAAAGGAATTGCGGTGACAAATGTAATAATATACATGGTTCAAAAAGACGTATAAAATCCGTCTCATGATACATAAGCTATGAGAAACCCTAAACTAATGCTATCTAGCTACGGCTAAACTGACGTCGTCTAATCAGACGTCTCATCGCGTCCAAGCGGCGTATCTGTCGGATTCTGCAAAAAAAGACAATAAAACAGTTTTCAGTAAGTATAAACATATAACGACATTTATAAAACAATACAAAAAATAAAAAAGAGTAAACCGTAATACTAACCATGCCGCTGCGAGAACTGAGAATGTCCATCAGGGCGTTTAAGCCCTTCCTGCCTGCGTACTCGCGCTCGTACGGTGTGGGATCACGTCCTGTCATCGACCACTGTCAAAACATACAAAGATTTCATTATGTTAGAACTAAAAAACTCATAAACCCTAAACTATCGAACATGCATAAAGAGCAATGTGAAAAGACTTACAAAATCGGCCTCAAATGATGCCCATCCACCGCTCCCCAAGTGGTGCGAGCTCCCTGCCTCTACTCGCGCTCTGGCTGCATCTTTTTGTTGCTTCCACTTGTCGGGATTCTCGCGCGCTGCTTTCTTCGCATTCTTCCAATCTTCTTTGGCCAGCCAATCTGGCCTATTCCACCCATTCTTGATTGCTTTTTGCACTTCGGAACGCTTGTGTTTGCAGTATTCGCGCATTCGAATCTTCATCAGGTCTTCATTGAAGCGCTGATCCCGTGTTGGAACGGGAAACTCATCATGAAGTATGCTGATGACTCTGTTTTTTAAATCACTTGGTACTTCACTCCATTTGTTTAGTATATAGTGTCTAAACAGCTGAGAGCAAAGACCACGCATGCGCGAGATCACCTTCTTGCCGTCATCATCCATGATGATGCCGCCGCTGATGTCGACGGAGTAAGGCAAGCCCTCTGGCCGGTGACGCGTGAGCCTGGGTGTCCCGGCAGGGGTCTCTAGCGGCGTGTCGATGGGGGTACGGACGTCAGGTGTCTCCACCGGCGTCTGGGCCCCGAAGCGAGGAGTGTCGAGTGGGGTGGCTCCTGGCGGAGTAGGTAGAGGTGTGTAGCTTCTAGGAACAGTCAGCCGTGCAAAACCTGGCGTAGACGGCGATGCTGTGGCTGGTGTGGGGGCGGGCAAAGAAGGGGAGGGTAAAGAGCCTCGTCGAACACGAGGCGGTGTGGAGGCATCGGTGGCGGAATCCCCACAACAACCGCCACCGCCACCACTAGAGCGCCGGTGTCTAGAAGAGTGTGACGCTCGTCTCGTCGACGCCGAAGCTTCGGAGCGCGCCGAATGCTCCGAAAGAGAGGGAGATGCGGATGGAGTAGGAACGCGCGATGATGCGCCAGAGCGATGACGCTCCACGTACCACTGTCTCTGCTGCGGTGACAAAGAAGAAAGAAACTCCTCATCATCCATACCTGCATTAAACACACGAATATTTAAACTTAATATTGAATGAATAGAGTAGACAATGACGCAAAGACCATTAAATACAATGACGTAATGACGCATATAAATACAATGACGCAATGAATCGAGTGTAGAAGAGGCAAGTCGAAAACTCAGAATTTTCAATCAAAAGAGCTAGAGCTTTTACAGCACGGAGCAAAATTGTTCAAATACAATATTTGTGGCTTTAAGAGATCTCTCTCTCATCCTCGCATAACTCAGCATAACTTCCTATATCTATATAGAGCTCTCCGTTTAAACACATATCCTCTGTTTCATTTTGTAGCTCCTCTGCATGCACCCCATATAGAGTAGTAGCATCTTGATGCTCGTCTGGCACCACCGCAGCGGCTTCTGATTGAGCATCTTCTCTGATCTCCTCCATTGATGTCGTTGTGATTGGCACATGGTAGCCTTCATACGTCCTTGCACTACGAGGGGCTACCTCTATGACGTACCACCAGTTTGATGTAGACTTTGTAGGATGAAATACTACCTGCCAGAGCCACATAACTTACATGAGAGCTTTCAAGCACATAACTTGTAAAAGGGGGATGTTAACTATTTATATACTTACTTGTTCACAATGCTCGGGTAGTACGAAAGTGTCTCTTAGGTCAGTCCATTTCTTAGTAGAATCCACCTCAAGAAAACCAGACTCTCCTCTACGCACAGTAGCGTTTCGACCCTCCATGATTATCTTGAACCATTGCACGTCGAACAAGTCGACAAAAAATCCTCTGTAATCGATCCTCAAAATCTCTTGCAGCGTGCCGAAGTAAGTGAGTTCCGCCACCACGGGATCTGCATCAGAGGAACGTCGTCGACTAGACTGTTCAAATTTTGCCATGATTCCACAATCTTGAGTAAAACGCTTTTTGTCGATTCGTTCCACCCTAAAATGTCGACCTTTACACCATGCTGCTGTGTATGACTTATACTACAACGAACAAAGATTATGAGTGGCCGTTCAAACGTTTATAAATAAAGTCACTTGCTAGTCGTACATTGCAAACTTACCTTGGTCGCGCAACCCCGAGAGTACTCCCACTCTTCTTCAGTCACTTCGTCACCGCATTGTTGTGCGCTTTTCAATTGGTTGTGCAACCATCTTAAGCTCATGAAGGTTGGTAGGCTCTCCAGAACCGCTGGATAGTGCATCGGTGGTCGTCTTCCCCGTCTCCACTCGATTCGTGCCCTTTGTCGCTCTTGCTTTGCATCCTCATATTGTGAAATCCACTTTTGCATCACTGGATTGTGAAGCATGCAAAATCGGTTGATTTTAGCCTCTAGATCTTCCGTCATCTTCTTCTCAACACCGAGATTGCACATGACAATCCCAGATATGCGCTCATCATCTATGGTTCGCCATAGCGTATCCCGGATTTATCAAATCCGTCTAACCACTCTCCAATGTACACTAGGGACTCTGATACCAACCAACCTTCTGCCATGCTACCCTCCGGACGTGCCTTTTGACGCACATATCCCTTAAGCGTTTTCATGAAACGCTCTAAGAAGAACATCCATCTGGAATGAACTGTGCCAGCTATTTCCACCTCATCAACTATGTGAATAAGAAGATGCACCTGAATGGTTAGCATTGTAGTAGGAAAATGTTTCTCAAACATGCACACAAGCTCCGCAGCATTTAGTTTGGCGAATGGTATGGAGTCTACGTCGATCTCCTTTTGTGAGATCCATTGCACCAGCTTTGCAAGTTTGTAGATTGTGTTACGGATGTCGAGAGACAAACATCCCTCAATGGCAACCGGTAAAATAAACTGTAAAGTATGTGCAGCAATGATATTAAAGTCCACATTTTATGCAATGATATTAAAGTCCACTATGAACGTACCTGACACATTTTATGCCAATCGTGTGACTTCAAACCGGTAAGCTTTCCTTCTTTAGTAAAACACGTTCGGAGCGAGTGCATTACGCCAGTGGGGGTCCGCAAAGATCGAATGGCCTCTTTTACTTTGCGTTCTTGGGCTCCTGTGAAAATCCATGGTGCTTTAGGAAGTTTTATCGATCCATCAGACGCTGTTTGCGGCCAATATTGCTCCATACGATCCACATTTCTAAGGTCAACTCTGGCTCCCAAAGTATCTTTCTTGCCGGTCAAATGGTCCCATAGTAGATTACCCACATTCTTGAATATGTGCATTGGATCGAGCAAGTGATTGATCACGAGTCGAGGCCAGTATGGTAACTCGTACCATAGAGATAGTCTCTTCATCCCTGGGGGCAATCCGTCATCGCACATCTCCTTCTGCTCTAACCATGCTTGTGCAGACATCCTTGGTGGCTCTCTTCCCAAAAAGCCGTCGCGTAACACATGATTCTCCGGAAGATACGCTTGATGACCTTCGTAGATTTGCTTCTTCAGTGAGGGTGCCCTACGTGCATTCAGTCTAGGTCCACATGTGACACATGCTCTGTATCCGCTTTTTTGAAGCCCTGCATGTATACACATGATAATAGATCAACTATGGGGAAAAACAAGATTTACAGTGTCTGAGAGAGGAGTGTCAATAGATCACCTGAGCATTCTGTTAGCCCGGGATAGTCATGCATGGTCCACATTAGAATACCTCTGATCAAAGCATTCCGTCGTCCTGTGTGTCGGCTCATATCCACCACCTCTATGCCAATCCACAATTGTTGTAGCTCTTCCAATAGTGGACGAAGATACACATCCATATTCCCCACTTTATATCGCCCTGGCACAATCAAGCTTAGCCATAGGTGCCCCTTCTTCGTAGTCAACCACGGGGGAATGTTGTAGTTGACGATGACAACGGGCCATACACTGTAAGATGTTGATCTTTGACCAAATGGATTTACGCCATCCATAGCCAGGCCTAAGCGCAAATTTCGAGCTTCCCTGGCAAAATCCGACCATGTTCCATCTATATGTTTCCAGGCTGCGCAATCTGCAGGAATTCGTAGCACACCATCCGAAGATTTATTCTCCTCATGCCATGATGCTAGGGCGGCCATGGACTTACATTCGAAGAAATGCTTGATGCGAGGAAGCAAAGGAAAATGTCGCAAAACCTTTTGTGGAATTTTTGTCCCGTGGAGATCTACTCGATATCTTTCGGAATCACATTTCGGACACTTCTCCATGTCTGTGTATTCCCCTCTGAAAAGAATGCAGTCATTAGGACAAGCGTGGATAGAATTGTAATCCATCCCAAGTTTCGCAAAATCTTTCTTGCTTCATCTCGGGAATCTGGCATCACATTGTCAGCTGGTAGAATGTGCTCTTTCAGCAATCTACACAACATAAAAATATGATACAGTCGTGTAAAAATCTATCAGATCATTATACACCATGAGTTCTATTAAAGTAAACTAATTGTAATAGATCACCTGAAAAGCGCTGTGACGCTAGTGTCACTCCATCCAAACTTTGCCTGCATGTTGAGAAGAACCAGGAGTGCTTTCAATCTAACATACGTGCTCCATTATACAATGATGTATCGGCTTCACTTTTCATATCATCATAGATAAGCCTTTCTGAATCCATGATCGTCTCGATCATTTCATCAATCTCGGGCTCAAACATTGCCTCGTTGGGAATGTGCTCTGCATGATCATCCCCCGAGCTGTCAGAGGCTACATCTTGTGGCCTCACATATGCTGCTTGACCAAAGCGCCTGCGAATACGTCTATTGGGTTGCAAGATTGCTGCTTGTTGGCCAGCGTCAGAGTCCGACGAGTTATAATTGGCAACAACTCGATCTATAATAGATGGATCGAACTCGCCAAATTCACGAACGTGCTGCAAAGAAACACGTCTTGTCCGTCGCACAGCATGCTTGCATTGATTACAAGGACATAAGACCCTTGTTGAGAGATAGGTGTTTCGGTTGGACGGTCCCACATCCTCGTCGCTACTCATAATGAGGATAAAAAACTTATAACCTAGACAACAAATTTAATATTCTATTGGGATTCTTCATCTTATCTCTCTCTCTCTCTCTCTCTCTCTCTCTCTCTCTCTCTCTCTTACCTCACATTCTCTAGTCATGTCCAATCCCCTCTCTCTCTCTCTCTTTACCTCACATTCTCTAGTCATGTCCAATCCCCCGCACACCTCGGTCTAGAGGTGCACGGAGATCAGAACCACCGGGTTATAATCTCGTCTTTATTGGTCAATACCTATATTTGTGGGTACAAGAAATCTAGACACCCACGTCTACATGATACTGCATGTAGTGGACAAAATCCCTTTGCCTCTTCTCTAGCTGTAGCACTTCACTTCATCTTAACATCTTTTCACAGTAGATCTTTTCACTGTTCGTCTAACTCTAAACCCTAAACCGTAAGTAATTCTTGCGTGGACTCGATCTAACGTAAATAAGCGTAAATCTAAATAAACGTAAATCTAACTAAAAATAAAGCTAAATCTAATTTAACGTAAGTCTAATGACTAGAGGTTGTCTAGATGGTCATTGTGTCGGGGATGTAGTGACTCTTGCCGCCCTGAAGATCCACCTTCTTCCCTATCTCTGAAGACATTTCACACAGTACTTTTGGATCGACGGAGCCCACTATGAGTGAAGGCAGCAATACCCTATATTCCATTGAGGGCTTTCTTCACCCGCTTCATGCAGGCATCGCAGTCTATGGAGACCCGCATCTAATCTAATATAACATAAATCTAAATCTAGCTTAAATAAATGTAAATCTAGTTAAAAATAAACCTAAATCTAATTTAATGTAAGTCTACATATAACCTAATCTTTAACGTCTTTTTAAAATAGTTTCCTACGACGTTATAACTCTCTTCTTCCTGTGTGTGTGCGCGTGTGTGGATGTGTGTGCCAATAAAAAGAGATAAATGGTATAACCTTTCTATCACTCATGCCAAGTATGATAGATTGATTATGCCATTTCTCTCTTGAATAATAGGTCTTCAGTTCAACTCCTCGTCGGCTAGATCTTTAGGTCTTTTAATTTTAATTAGTTTCCTACGACGCTCCCTTAGTTTCTCTTTCTTTCTCTCTCAATGTGTGTGCGTTTTTTTGGATCGTATGCATGTTTTCTTTCTCTTTTCCTCTCTCAATGTGTGCGTTTTTTGTTTATGCATGTTCTCTCTCTCTTTCCTCTCTCAATGCGTGGCGTTTTTTGTTTATGCATGCTCTCTCTCTCTTTTTCTCTCTCAATGTGTGTGTGCATTCTTTGTTTATGTATGTGTGCGTTTTTGCACTCTCTCTCTCTCTCTCTCTCTCTCTCTCTCTCTCTCTCTCTCAAAAACACACTATGTGTGTGTGTATGTGTGTGTGTGTGAGAGAGAGCGCGATGGAGAGAGAAAAGAGGGAAGGGAACATGAGAATGAGGAGAGAGAAGGAGCATACCTGGCTCTCCTTCCTCTCCTCGTGTGTGTGTGTGTGTGTGTGTGTGTGTAAAAGAAAAAGAGAGAGAGAGAGTGAGGGAGAGCGTTACCTGCTCTTTGCTTGAGGGCGCCGAAAAACTCAGATCTGAGATCTGAGTTTTTGGGCGCGCTCGGTTATTTTTTTTACCCCAGTGAGCGTCGCTATGAGCGTCGCTATGAGCGTCGCTATAAGCGTCGCTATGAGCGTCGCAAATTTCTTTGTAAATTTGCGACGCTCATAGCGACGCCGGGATTTTTTTTTTTGAGCGTCGCTGTGTGAGCGTCGCTAATGTGAAGAGCCTCTTGTAGTGGATGGGGATTGGAATCGATGTGGTCTATAACTTTGCAGAAGAAAGTTTCTCTAAATTCTGCACCAATTTTGGGTTATCGTCTCAGACTGCGAATATGTTTGAAAATCAAAATTTTACTTTTTGCTTTTGATTTTTCTCATAATTGAAAACTTCTCAATATAATTTTTTTCATCAATATATTTGTTACTGACGTAACTTTGCTGCAGAAGCCAGTTACACATCGTTCCGATTCAGTCGAGCCGTTGATGATCGTCCAAATTCTATCGAGCTACTGTTGTTACATGATCTTTTGTTATATGATATACTCGTTAATTGATTCTCGTATAATTATTCTTTTAGAGATATAGTTTACCAAACCACTCAGGCTACTAGCAATAATAGCTTGGACAAGTGGTGGACTTGAATGTACACCTCTCATCTACGACATATCGTGGGTTTAAATTTTGTTTCCAAGGAGCTTAGCATTTGGAGACATGGTGCACCTTGCTTTCCTCATGTTCAATGGAGCCTACCTTTGACAAATGGTGGAGCATCCTTCTCTCCATGTTTCAATGGACCCTAGCTTAGACAAGGGGTGGACCTTTGCTTGTTTATTGTTTCAATAGAGTTAGCTTGGACATGTGGTGGACCTTGGAACCAAAAACCCCATGTAAAACCTATCATGGGTCACTCCAAGTAGTAAGAAAGTATAACCTTTAAGATGTAGCCTTATAGGTTGGACAAGTGGTGGACTTAACACCCACATATTCTTAATAAAAAGTGGTGACTCTTGAGACCAAACCACTCAGAGCTCTAGCAATAATAGCTTGGACAAGTGGTGGACTTGAATGTTACACCCCTTCATCTACGACTATCGTGGGTTTAATCTTTTCAAGTTGGAGCTTAGCATCTTGGAGACATGGTGCACCTTGCCTTCTCCTCATTTTGAATGGAGCCTACCTTGGACAATCTGGTGGAGCCCCCCCATCCTTCTCTCCAGTTTCAATGGACCCTAGCTTAGACAAGGGGTGGACCTTTTGCTTCTCTCTATGTTTCAATAGTGGTTAGCTTGGACAAGTGTGGAACCTTGGAACCAACCCCCATGTAAAACCTATTCATGGTCACTCCAAGTGGTAATAAAGAATAAACTCTTTAAGATGTAGCCTTTTATACAGGGTTGGACAAGTGGTGGACCTTAACACGCGCCTTTTTAATTTAATGACATAGAGTGAAAAGTGGGTGGACTCTTGAGACCAAACCACTCACGCTACTAGCAATAATAGCTTGGACAAGTGGTGGACCTTGAATGTACACCTCTCATCTACGACATATCGTGGGTTTAATGTTTTTCAATGGAGCTTAGCATCTTGGAGACATGGTGCACCTTGCTTCTCCTCATGTTTCAATGGAGCCTACCTTGGACAAATGGTGGAGCATCCTTCTCTCCATGTTTCAATGGACCCTAGCTTAGACAAGGGGTGGACCTTTGCTTCTCTCTATGTTTCAATAGAGTTAGCTTGGACAAGTGGTGGACCTTGGAACCAAACCCCCATGTAAAACCTATCATGGTCACTCCAAGTAGTAAGAAAGAATAACCTTTAAGATGTAGCCTTATAGGTTGGACAAGTGGTGGACCTTAACACCCACATATTCTTAATAAAAGTGGTGAATCTTGAGACCAAACCACTCAGGCTACTAGCAATAATAACTTGGACAAGTGGTGGACCTTGAATGTAAACCCCTCATCTACGAAATATCGTGGGTTTAATGTATTTCGATGGAGCCTAGCATCTTGGAGACATGGTGCAGCTTGCTTCTCGTCATGTTTCAATGGAGCCTATCTTGGACAAATGGTGGAGCATCCTTCTCTCCATGTTTCAATGGACCCTAGCATGGACAAGTGGTGGACCTTTGTTTCTCTCTATGTTTCAATAGAGTTAGCTTAGACAAGTGGTGGACCTTGGAACCAAACCCCCATGTAAAACCTATCATGGTCACTCCAAGTGGTAATAAAGAATAACCTTTAAGATGTAGCCTTATAGGTTGGACAAGTGGTGGACCTTAACACGCGCATATTCTTAATATAATGACATAGAGTGGAAAAGTGGTGAATCTTGAGACCAAACCACTCAGGCTACTACCAATAATAGCTTGGACAAGTGTGGACCTTGAATGTAAACCCCTCATCTACGACATATCGTGGGTTTAATGTTTTTCGATGGAGCCTAGCATCTTGGAGACATGGTGCACCTTGCTTCTCCTCATGTTTCAATGGAGCCTACCTTGGACAAATGGTGGAGCATCCTTCTCTTCATGTTTCAATGGACCCTAGCTTGGACAAGGGGTGGACCTTTCCTTCTCTCCATGTTTCAATAGAGTTAGCTTGGACAAGTGGTGGACCTTGGAACCAAACCAAGCGGGTTGTTGCACGGCAACTTGCGATCATGTAGTTGTGAAGCACCTAATTTTGGTTTAAAGTTTCATAAAAAAAACTATTGTTAACTCAATGACCATGTTAACTAGAATGAGCAAGGGTGCTCCAGGTAAGCATCAATTGTGAGGGTGGTTAGTGTATGATACTAGTATCCAAACTATATATATGAGTCATGCCCTGTGGGTTGTGCAAGTACGAGGTAGACGTGTGTTCTCGAATGTATTACTATTATTTTTATTGCAAATAGTGAATTATGATACATTACGTAATTGTCCAAAAATCTAACATGATTGATGTCCATTACAAAAACATAACAATAGAGATGTGATGGGGGGTTTTGAAGAGAGGGAGAAACAAAATGAAATGTTATCATAATTGTCTTTAAAATGCCAAAATTACCCAAGAACATAAAGTGAGAAAATCCTTGTGAATCGAATCCTCAATGTCCGATGCGTCTATGTCATCGACCAGCAACCAAGAGGGAAGAAAAAGAAATGAAAATAAATGTTATATTAACAGTCTTAAAAAGACCACAATTACAATCCTTGTGGATCTAATCTAATGCTCGGCCGGTACAAAATAAAATGTCGTAAAGCAAAAGACTAGAAAAATCATTATGAGCATCGTCAATGCTTGAGCATACTTGACAGCGGACATTGTGACCTAGTTGGCGTTCAATGTCTGCAGCTTGCCCACCATATGGCTGAGAGCAAGGGAGAACAGTACTACGTTTCCAGGCAATGAATGACGATCGTGAGACACTATGTCATTTATTTATTTTTAATTTGTTAAATTTTCACAATAAATGTCTACAAGTATGGCTCAAACTGAAAGTGAAAATACAAAATTAGCTTCAAAACTATGAAAATTATGTGAAGTACTTCAGGCAGCGAGTTTTTGTTCGGCGGGCTTGCTAGAGCTTCGTCAATAGCCGCCTCTATAGGTAGTCGCACGAGGAGATGGAGAAATGAAATGAAATGCTATATGAACACTTTACAAAAAGCCAAATTGATACAATCCGTGTGAACACGATCCAATGCCTAGGTATAAATGAACATGAAGCAAAGTAAAATAAATAAATAAAATAAAAAATCATCAGGAATGTGTTGCAGCACGCACTGTCCAGCTTCGTCAATGTTCAAGGATGGTCTGCATCGAGCGTCGCCTGAGAAGGTATTGCAGTGGCTCTTCATGAAGAGGTTTAGGGAGAGGGCGCCAAGGCTGCCTGCATACATGTATGCACAGACCAGCGCATACCTAGAACACAAAGAGAGAGAGAGAGAAAGGGAGAAATTGACGCGATAACTGCTTGCTCTTAGTTCATTGGGGGGTTTATGCTAATGCTTTTTCTGCAATCAAGTCAAGACTGTTGTAGCAATTCTGGTTTGAGATTGAGAAGTTGAGCTGAGATTCTATGGCTTCTGCAGCAAACGAAATTTATAGGAGGAGGGAGTGTTCCCAACTGTCTTTACTTCCATCCTCTCTCCCTCCACGCTCCACTTTTGACACGTTCAAAGAGTCCATACGAAGAGGCTGCATCCTTCTCAGCTTTACTAGCTTGCATCCTTCTCAGCTCACCTGTTTGAATTGCTGGTGTTCGTGTGGTGTTGTAGTATTCCATGAAGGGCTCATGAGCGCAAGAGAAAGTGGAGGACACAGCGTTGCAAAAGAGGGCAACTGCAAGTGAGCGAGGGAGCTTGATCAGGAGGAGGAGGTGGTCAGCAGCTCAGGAGGATGATGAGATTGGTGAATCCACTGGTGGAATCGCCCGGACATGTTATTGGAGAGAAAAGCACCAGCAAAGTGCTATTGTAGATTCTAATAGTGTTGACGAATTGTAAGCAATTTACTTGGCTTATTGGTAGAGGTATCCGCCGATGATATTGTATCATCACAGTACGCAACTGCATGAAAAGCCTGGCCATAACCACTCCCAGCCACATGATCATATAGAGACAACTCTTTTTTTGACTCGCTATCGTCCACAGTAAGCCCACCTTTTCTACCCTTCTGCATGCCTACTTTTTTGCCTACCATGCAAGGCTCTGGGTGCTCATGCGGCATCCCCACTATCCATGCATCGGATGAGAACTGCCCCAGCTTTCTGGTTGCTGGCCACGAAGGTGGTAGGCAAGACTTTCAGTGAGGTTGCGGCCAGGATGGGTTGTGGGAGTGGTGGTTGTTGAAAGCTTGGTTCTCTGATCTACAGCCGTGTGCATTATACCTTGCTTACTCTTGGGTGCGCTTTCTGGCGCCCTCACTGGTGTATTTTCTATAGTTGGCGCAGTCACAGGGGCAGTGACTGGAGCCTTGGCAGGCCGTGCAACAGATAGTGGGCTGTTGAGGGGTGCATGCGTAGGGATAGTAGCTGGTGATATGTTGTCCGCCGTGAAAGTGGCCTACTCGTACTCAGAGTACGCCATCTCACCGCATGTGTGCATGCTGCCATGTGAGAAAAAGAGGGAGGCGTAGGGTAGGAACTATACAAGTCTCTTCATAGTTGTGTGGCAGTGAAAGGAGCCAAGCCCGAGAGCGGTTGGGAGGACGAAAGCTAGCAGGGCTGCACGCATGCATGCAATGATGGAAGGTGGTACTACCTAATCACTGGCAGTCGTCAATGGACGCGAGAGAGAGAGAGAGAGAGAGAGAGAGAGAGAGAGGGTTGGTTGGTAAAGGTATGTTGCAGACAGCAGTCGACCACGTGGTTGGCGGTGGGTGAACTGCAGAGAAGGCCACTTGCATGGGTTGGTGGACCACGAGTTGGAGTAGCTCGTTAAATGAGAGTAGAAGAGAAAAGTGTGTGTGAGAGAGAGAGAGGGAGTTTGCTGCGGTTCGCCACAGTCTGAGAGAGGGAGAGAGAGAGTCCAATGGGTGGGCGCATGCGGACCACACCCCCACTACAGTTGTGTTCAACTAGATGGGAGAAGCGATGTAGCTGCTGCGCAATTACAGGAAGCCAACTGATTACTACATGCCGATAACTCATGGCCACATGATGAGTGTGTTGAGTTGCAATATATATATATATATATATTTTTTTTTATATATGGGCGCAAATGTTTTGTTCTTTAAGTCGTGGTCGTTGCCCTGCCTGCTCCTCATGACTGCTAGGTACAACGACGTCGAACGATAGCTAGAAGCAGTGATCAACTAGTCTGACGTTGGCACTGTATGTTGACATGATGACGATGATGATGCGCTCAGAAAAGGGAGGTTGGGGCATGCTACTGATTTCGGGCAGTAGAGTTAATTGATTAATGTATATATTTATTCCTTCTGCAGCTTTGAATTGTTGACCAATTGTCGGGGTTGGTTCCCGCTATGACTTGATGCCGAAGTCGATTCAATTTTTTTTATTTTTTTTCAATCTAAGTGTGTGATAGCTTTGTACATATGACATTGTAATCCTATAGATACCATGCACTATGCACACTTCACACTAGCACACTATGATGTCTGAGTCACTTGTATATTTGTACATAGATACACAATTCACTTTCACATCATCATCGCTTGTTCATATTTTCACATTGTATAGCGGCTTGGTTTTTTTCCTTGAATTCTCCAAGGGTTTTTTCATCCAAAGCTAAAGACCTTTGTTTGAGTGGGTGTTGGAGCTATATATGGCTCACTCTACTCAACTTGGTCTCACCTATATATTTGTATTTTTTCCTCAATATGAATCAGTCTTTGGGAGCGTACATGGTGTGTCTCTTGTCTCGTCTCTCTTTCTCTCTACATCTCAACAATAGCTTCTTCGAAACATATTTTATAAATTTGATAATATTTTAATACAACAGTTCTTCTATACATAGCTGTGGGCTTTTCCCTCGTACCCCCAAGGAAGTGCAGCTCAATGACTCCCATAATTAATTTCTTTGCAGTAGTCTTGTCGATGATCCTCAAGAAAAAAGGCACATCAAGGTATAGGAAAATGCTCACCATACAAGAGCATTAAGCTCCTCCCAATGAATCTCAATGTAAACATCCTCTTTCTTCTCTTTCAATGGTGCTACAAGGCCCTTATTGACCTAGGCGTCAAGCATACGTAGCTTCCATATCGTCAAGTTTGTGCCATTAAACTCTTGATATAATACTCTTCCTTCTTAAAAGATCCAACCATAGCTGACAAGAGAAAATGCAAGAGAATGAGAACAACGATAAATAGAGATTTTTTTGCAAAAATTTAGCCAAAGTCTCTTCTATACAATGATCAAAATCTCAACCAAATCTCAACAAATAATCAATCTATAAATCATAAAAGAGTGTTGACAAGGCACCAAATTGCATATACTCCTCAAAACAAAACTGTCAAGAAAGACTACCAACTTGGTATCAAAGCACTTATACTCCTCCGTATACATCCTATGGTGAGGCCATGAGTAGAAAACTCCAGCAACCTAATCCACTTCACACTAGGTAACCTGGTCTCCATTGTTCAGCTTCAAAAAACTTCATGCACGATCCTCACAAAAGGCTATGTAGATATAATGCATAATGACTAGGCACACTCTTATAAAGATATTTTTTGTACCAAATCTAAAATATCACCAGGATTGCCAGCATCAGACTAAAATATGCTCCACAAAGACATAGATTAACAGTATCTACAACATAATGTACATGATTTGTAGAATCATTGCAAAAAGATGTTGCATACACACATAAACAACTACCAATAAGTATCAAAGCAAAACAAATCACAAAAGTATTGAAATCAGCTCCATACAAAAACTCAACGCTCTCAATACCATATGCATATACCTCCCACTAGAATCGAAATATCTGAAACGCTTGTAGACACATGTCAATCTTCAAGATACGCATAGATTTGTTGTTGTCAAGCTATATGTATGAGTTGTATCTGAAAAGCCGTTCATGGTTTTACATATTCAAGATAACAAAGCACATGCATCAACAAAAAATGCATATGAAAATTAAAAAAAATGTTAAGACTTTCCTATGGACTAGAAAACTCTCACTACGTGTGAGGTCGTCACTATGTGTAAGGTCCCAACACTATCTCCGCAAATCCAAAGGAAATACTTTTACCAACACTACATCCAGATGTCTAGCACTACTGTAGATACAAAGGTTTTGCTTGCATCACTCAGAGTCCAATCACTATCAGTTGGCACTCTGAAGATCTTAGTGCTTGCAGGGAGAATGGCATCCAATTTACCACCCAACCAACAAACACAATCCACTACACTTGGTCGTCTTGCCATGCCATATGGGTTCATAGCCTATTACCCAGCCACACCCTGCCCATAACCCTTGTCCTCACACTTTACCTTGTAGGCTAGTTCTCAAACTCGTCCTGCTGCGCTTGAAATAGTAATAGGACCCCTCCAAGCACCCCTCCAATTTGGAGGGCTGATTATTTAGGAATCCTTTATGTGTGGTAACCCCGTTCACCGAGCGTAAGGGAAGCCTTTATGTATTATGCCTCTTGCCTTGTAAAACTAGAGATGGAGTCAGCCAAGCTACAAGTAGTCAGCGTTAATGCCAACGACGACCTACCTGAGGAGGCAAAGGTGGAAGAATATAGAGGAGCAGTGCCAATTAGAGAAGGTGCTCGCAATATGACGGCTGATCAGAACGCGAAGAGGTTGAAGGTGACGGCAGATCATATTGCCGCGGCGTCAAATGCAGTGTCCTCTGTTGATCATCTCTGGCATGGCTTTCCGAAGGATTTGATGTTTAGGATGCTGAGCAAGCTGTACGTGACAGATCAGGTTCGAATGAGCGGCGTGTGTTCTTCTTGGCGGAAGTCCTTCATGTCCCATGGCATTCCCGAGATCTTTAAGGGCGAGCAGCCTTCAACGTTGTCACTCTCTCTCTCTCTCTCTCTCTCTCTCTCTCTCACACACACACACACACACATGCACGCGTTTTTCCTCTTCGGTTCTGCAGCGCCTAGCTCAACATGCAAGATATATACTACGTAATTTGCGCGAGTGTTTTGCAGCAGAAGTACGACACGGTATGCGGCTTCAGTATTGCCATGGTTTTTCTGCGGCGTCTCAAAGCATCGAGATGGCCGGAGGCGGCGGGAATGGGTTGCATTCGATCCGAACACGCATACCCGGAGGTGGCTGAACTCGCCAGCTGGGAGATTGGCTCTCATCATGACGAATGCAATCAATGGTAGAGTGAGACCAGGGGTGGCTGCGGCACCTGTGAGTGGAGCGGGAGGGCTGGTCAGCTGGGAGGTGAGGCCGGTCGGAGTCGGACCGCATTTGCTGCCCAAAGCCGTGATTCTGACTAAACCGTTCGGTCCCATGATTGGGCGGCTTCAGAGGTTGGTGTTCCTGCCGGAAAAACCACCAGAGGCGATAAGGCTGGCACGCCTCCTCGTGCAAGATGATGATGATGCTACGGGAGGAGCTGGACCACAAGCTAGGTCGCTTCTTCTCGTTCGCCTCGGATATAGCTCGGCCTTCCAAGGATTAGAAAGCAACTCCGAGACCGAGGTCAGTGTATTATCACTCGATCTTCGCTGCCCTAAGGCATCGACACCTCTCTTTCCCGTACCCAACCTTCAAGACATGCCTCTTAACGAACTAAGCTGCAACAGCTTCTACTATGTGCCACCCCGTGATGGATGCCCTCCCCAGCTGGCCTTCCTCTTCTGTGGACTGGCGTCTTCCTGATTCAATATTTTGATGCCGACAAATGGGAGGCCATTAATTTACCCGACATATTAGAAACGCTAGAAACGCTACCAGATGTTGATCTTGCAGGCGCTGCTCACGGACTTTGATTTCACATGATGCAGCTGGATGAACACCTTCTTTTTCTTATTGCCTTGGGGCCGAAAGCTGAGGCTGATCGTGTCCACGAGGATGGAGTAGCCACCGAGTTACCTTCAAGCCCGCCAACGGCCTGCCTCTTACACATCTTCGAGTTGTTCTTCCCTACCTGCGAATGGTTGCATTTAGAGGGGAGCACTCCCAACCTCAACCTTCCAGCTCTGCCAACGTGGACAGAGTGCAGCATTGCTAGCACTAGCCAACTGCTCTTTAGGGCAGACGATGACATGTATCTCTACACTTCCGACAGTGGTCAATGGCATAAGATCCCCCCTTGCACTAGACATGGAAAACGGAAGGGGGACCGGTACCACAATGACCATCGCCAAGTTGGGTTGCGCTTTCGACCCAACATTGGGTGGAAACCTTGATTGGCATCATCCAATTGTTTTTCCGGCATGACCTCAAGTTTGAGGAAGTTATGATTTTGATGGCCTGAACTTAATTTGCTGATTAGATCATGATTTTGATTATTAGTTCTCCTAATAGGGCCATTGTTGAGTCTTTTGTGAAAGGAAACTGTGATGTTGATGTTGATGTAGAATGCGCTTACAATCCTGTTG
The DNA here is from genome assembly GCF_014529385.1 of Adiantum capillus-veneris. Classification (NCBI taxonomy): domain Eukaryota; kingdom Viridiplantae; phylum Streptophyta; class Polypodiopsida; order Polypodiales; family Pteridaceae; genus Adiantum; species Adiantum capillus-veneris. The sequence goes on from NC_140953.1 coordinate 98,669,396, forward strand.
TCCATGATGCATGCATGTCAGTTGCTGCAGATTCACATGTGTGGTATTTTGATGGTGGTGCTACAAAGAACATTACCTCATATCGTGAATTGTTCACCTCTCTCGAGTATGTCCCTCAATTCAGTCACTTGTGCCAACAATGCCTCTTATCCGATTCAGGGAGTTTGAAAGATTGTGCTTACTGCTGCAAATGGCAGTTCTTTCACTCTTGTTGATGCACTTTATGTACCTGGGATCAAGAATATTTTTTTGTCTGTATCTGCACTTGCTAGACTTGGACTTGTAGTCAAATTTGTGGATGATAAATGTGCAGTTTATCATCTCAGTTTTGGTGATGAAATTGTTGCATCTAGCCTTCTGTGTTGTGGGTTGTATAAGCTCAATTTGTATGACAAGTGTGGATAAAATTTTGCAAATGCAATTGCAGGTTCAAGGGCTATTTCAGATGCAAAACTTTGGCATGCACTATTTGGTCATCTGAATTTTGCCAGTTTACTGCGTTTGCAGAAATCTGATATGGTTGCTTCTTTGCCGCCTCTTGAAGCACCTGTCAAACGTGTTTGTGAAGGCTCTGTTGGATAAAATGCAGCGTTCGAAGTTTCCAAAGGATGGTTCAGTTAGGGCCACATGCAGGCTGCAGCTTGTGCATAGTGATGTTTGTGGGCCCATGCAAACTCCGTCCTTGGGCAATTACATGTACATCGTGACTTTCATTGATGATTACTTTGCATGCATGGGTATTTTCGCTTAAAGTGAAGACCGAAGTTTTTATGTGCTTCATATAATTTTTGGCTATGGCTGAAAATGTCTTGAAATGTACTATGGACACCCTCCGTTCCGATCGAGGGGGGGAGTATATGTCTCATGAATTTAATGCAGTTTTGCCTAGTTATGGGATAAAACACCAATGTATAGGGCCTTATACGTCTCAAAAAAATGGTGTTGCTGAGAGAAAAAATAGGTCACTAATGGAAATGGCACAATCTATGGTCAAAAGTCAAGCTTTGCCGCATTTTTTTTGGCTTAAGGCCATCATGTGTGCCACTTATGTACTTAAGTGTCCTACGAAAGCTCTGTAGTCTATTAATCCATATGAAGCATGGCACGATAGAAAGTCTTCTATTGAGCACATGCATGTTTTTGGATGTTTGGCAAACTGGATGATAAGGCTGCCAAATGTATTTTTGTTGGTTATAGTGCTGAAAGAAAAGGTTATAGGTTGTATCATCTGCAAACAAAGAGTATTTTGGTTTCACGGGATGTAGTGTTTGTGGAAGATTCTGTTCAGCCCTTGCTATCATGTACTAGAGATACTAATGTAAGCTCATAGGACATTTATAACACTTTGTTGCCTCTTTTCAATGGTGGAAGTTTGAATGTAAATTCCAACGAGGCAAATGTATAGCCTATGGGGGTTTCCAAAAATGTTACACATCAGCCTATTACCGATGCAGATGTACATGATGTACTTGATGAGGAGAGGGCTAAAAATGAGCAGGCTAGAGGTATGCCAAAATGGCTGGTGCATACATTGCGTGATAGTAATTTGGATGCACATTTGTCTAGTCATACTCATTCAGGCTCTCGCCATGCATCTTATGCATCAGATTGTTATGCTTTGACTGTATCTAGCTTACATGATGTTGAGGAACCTCTGTCTTTTGATAAAGCACAAAATCTAGAAAATTGGATGGATTCCATGCAATGAGAATATGATACACTTATAGAAAATGACACATGGACTTTGTGTGATTTACCTCCTGTAAAAAAAGGCCATTTGTATGAAGTGGGTTTACAAGTTGAAATGCAAGCCAAATGCTAAGATCGATCGACATAAGGCTCGCCTTGGTGCAAAGGGTTATGCATAACAAAAAGACATAGATTATGAAGAGACTTTTGCTCTCCCTTGTCCTATGACTACTGTGCATTGGCAGCTCATTTTGGTGGGGATGTACATCAATCAAACATTGCTACTACTTTCTTGAATGGTGACATATTTGAGGAAGTTTATGTAACGTAGCCTTGCAGTTTTGTGAAGAAAGGACAAGAGGACAAAGTGTGCAGATGTAAGAAGGCTTTGTATGGGTTGAAGAAATCTCATCGTGCTTGGTCTGAGAAAGCTGACACTCATTTGGTCAAACAAGGCTTTCATAACAGTCCAACAGAAAGCACATTGTATATAAAACCGCGTGAGGGTGATGTAATTCTCATTGTGGTTCTCTATGTAGATGATTTGTTGATCACTGCACCAAATGAGAGAACTATTACTGAATTTAAGACTGATCTGAATGCTACTTTCAAGATGAAAGATTTGGGGATGTTGCATGATTACTTGGGTATACAATTTAAGCAGTGTGATGGTGGTATTGCTTTCGGTCAGAAAAGTTACATAGAGACATTTCTATGTAAGTTTGGACTTGTTGATTGCAAACCTATTGCCACTCCCATGGAAATAGCTTTGAAGTTGAGTCTTCATGAGTCTGGTGATCCTACAAATGTCACTCTTTACCAAATTGTTGTTGGATGCCTCATTTATGTATGTAACACGAGGTCGAAAATTAAGTTTGTAGTCTCACAAGTCAATAGATTTATGCATAGCCTAGGGTCTAAGCATTGGTAGGCTGTCAAGAGGATTTTTTGCTACCTTGGTGGCACTTTAAATCTTGGCTTGTTTTATCCCAAGGGGGGATCATTGCCGCAAGACCCACACTGGGCTAGTTGTTTTTACATGAGAATGTCCACAAGTGGCTTTTGTTTCATGCTTGGAAGTTCATGTATATCATGGTTGAGCAAGAAGAAACCTACTGTGGCTACTTCTGCTACAGACGGATGCGCGGCATGCTTGCAAAATACCTCAAATAGCATGATAGAAACTATAAAACATGGCAAATATACATACCTGATGAATCATGTTAGCATATAATCCAATTGTACATGAAGAGAGAGATAGGGACCAAGATAGAGCGAGGGAGAACGTGCAAGCACACCTCCTATAGCGGAGTGCTCCGCTGGCACGACGAGAGAGAGGAGAGGAGAAGGGAGAAGAATACACAGACACTGGGTGCAATCTCCCCCGTGCAAGAGTGACCATTTTCCTCTTGCACATATTTCATTTATAGATTTCTTGAATGGTGAAAAATGAGTATAAACTGGCCGGCTAGACATTAATGGCCAAAGATCCTAAATACATAAAATATAATATCCTTTTTGCAATAGCCTAGCTCGGTCAAACCTTTTCCACCTGACAGCTGCAATAAATAGTAAAATATGAATTCCATAACATACCTCTCCGGTGGAAAGCAATTGTCCTCACGTGCGAAGATAAAAATCTGCAAACAATACTTGTCAAAAACAATGATTAGAAAATTGTATCAAATAATAAAAGAAAAAATCCATAACATTAGACACATTACCGTCATCCACATACTACCTATTCTAGTGTCCCATACCATTAGAATAAGCAGTATATGTCATACCTGATGACTTAGGATATCATTGGTCACACTCTTCATTGTATAAATCAATTCTCATCAATCTCAAGTTCACTTTCATAAATACTGTCGTGACGGAAAATTATCATATACCAATTCCAAATCCAAATCCAAAATATCTTTCATTTTCTATACTCGAAAAACAAAATCATACCAGTTACAGTGGTGGCCAGCGACTACAACATGATTTTGTGATCGGTGTTGCTTCAACTGGCGAGTCTACACCAATAAGGTGTGCTGCCTAAATTGGTGAATCTGCATTTGGTATAAGTTTAAAAATCATGAATTTGCAATTTATCAATGTGCTGCCTAAATCGGCGAATGTGCACTAAAATGAGTATCTATACACTACCTAAATCGACGATTCTGTGTGCACGTTGTGAAGGATTGGGGGACTGGCCTCTACAACACCTCAAACCAACACCAAGAGAAGAGGATGAAGAGTATAGCTCTCTCAAGATAATATGGACTGATCTTCTCTCATGAATTTTGATAGCCTCACTCGCACTCAGCCCCGACTAGCTTCCCTCTACACCGCTCCAACTCCCACTATACTTGGATGCACCAAAGGTAGCAAGGGAACCAAGAAAACCAATGTAAAAAATTACATAAAAACAATGGAAATCTCTGCACTTTTCTTCATAAAACCAAGAGCTTCACTTCTTTTCAAACGCTCTTCCATGTGCTAGTAGAGACTCCATAGGTGCTCTTATATATACACATAGCTTTGACCAGAACCCATCCAAATCAAGCTCACTTTGAAAGTCCACAAAGTTCAGCAAAAAAACTCAGAAAAATTGATGGAAAACTTGGGAAAAACCTTGCCTTTTTGCGTATGTACAAGCAAGGAATTGCAGCGCATAGTCTACCCTCGACTAGCTGCACCAAAGGGAACCACAAACAACATGGCTGCCATACCTCAAACCAAGATGAAGAGAGGTCAATATGCAGAGCTAAGCACCCACTTTCATCAGCCCATTCAGGAGAGACACACTCTCAACTCACCACACCAAGCTCTCGCAAGGCAAGAGGGGCACCTCTACACCAAAACCCCCACCCTTCACCGCAGGCTGCAGCAACACATAGTTTCTTCTTCACAACTGAATATCCCTCTTCACTCACGACCCCAAGCTGATAAAAACTCAGTTTTTCTTCATATTTTAAAATAAATGACTCATAATTTGAAGTCTGGACACTTCTATGTACAAAAACAGCAAAACTATGTACCCCGGACAACTGGCCTTGCATGCGTAGAGACAGCTGGCACATACCGCCTTTGTACACTTTGTACAAGCATGCTTTATTTACATCTAAGGCCCCCAAAAGCATTAAAAAACATATCTCAAAGGCTTTGGGGTGTCCGGCATCATTCCACCAAAACACGTCACATATTGCCCCCCCAACAAGCATGGAACACTTTCAAGTGTTTCATGTACACATTTTAGCATCGAGTAGTCACTCTATATAGTCTGAATCTCAAGAAGGAATTATTTCTCATGATAAAATCCAAAAAGTGTGGCTACTCTCACCACCCACTTCCATTCTTCATGTAACAACCCTACACATGATATACCAAGAGCTACCTCGCTTGAAGCAAAAGCCCATGCACTTATGAAATCAAGTATATCCCACTTACGTCTATCAAACACATAACATTACATGCCATCATTTGAAAAAAGAAAAATCTCGAAATCAGTGATATTAGCATGGTACCTCCCAACATATCTATCATATACCTCATCATGAAAGAGAGAAAATACAATGAGTTGGCTACCATGTTCATAAAGATGCCAATCAAAGCAGTTCATCTTCCACAAGCTATTGACTTGACAATCATAAACACATGGTAAGGATGCATCATTATATTTCTTAAAGGTACTCAATATCCTCTTCAAATAAACATCAAAGCATCTCTCACTCATGACACAATACATAATATCCTTTCTTGGCATAACTAGAGACAAACTATCATCAAAGTCTTGTCTCTCACCATCCACAATAACATCATCTCCCATAGAAACTTCCTCATTTGTTTGCATCTCAAAACCAATCATAAGAGGCATAGTACCATCCACCATATCAAAATTCACAAGGGATGCATGCTCTTCATCTCTATGCTTGGCATCATTAGAAATGTCATCAATCTCATCAAACAAACCAAATGTAGACACATAATCTTCATGTGACACCATCTCATCCATACCAATGGGATATTGATAATTGATAATCGTCAAAGATCTCAATTTTTGCATTATCAGAAGAGGCATGAGACACCAAAGAATCATGTGTAGCATGAGTACTTTCATTAATATTGATAACAATGGGGAGCTCATCAAATAACCCATATGTAGAGACATAGTCTTCATTTACCTTAATATCATTCATAGAAAAGGACTCCAAATCAACATTCAAGTCATCAAAATCAGCACTTCCATCACCAAGAGAAATATCCATGAGAGCATCTGTAGCATCCAAACCCACATGACAAGTATCCATCGCATCTACAATTTCATCGTCCACACAATCACATGATGCTTCATTATCACACTTGACTTCTTGGTCACAAAGACCTACCTCAAGCTTCCACAATGCATATTGTGCCATAGTCTTACCCAAATGAGCTTCTTCATATTGGAAGTTCACAATCACAATTTGCATTACCTCATCTCTTTTGCATGTGCTATCGAAGACAATGTCTTCCTTATCCCATAGAGATGCATATTCATTAACATAACCTGCTTCTCCACTTGCAAGACCTTTGCTAAACTCCAAGAGAGAATCCTTTGTCTTTTCTCAACTACCACATATGTCATACATAGCATCATCCATAAGAAACTTTTGAAGTACCTTCAAGAACTCAAAGTGCCTATAATGGAAAGCCAACAAGAAGAGCAAACCCTGCTTATAGTCATCTTTCTGTCCACATGTATCAAATACATTATCACAAGCTTCCAAGTACCTCTTCAAGTGATGAAAATCCTGCAAAATCATCCTCAAACCAAGATTACACAAGGCCTTGAGTTGATTCCCAAGTGGACTTCAACCTGACAATCAAAGCAGCAAAACACTACTCTCTCCTCCTCCGTGGGGGCACCAGTTTATGTGAAGGATTGGGGGGCTGGCCTCTACAACACCTCAAACCAACACCAAGAAATGAGGATGAAGATTATAGCTCTCTCAAGATAATATGGGCTGATCATCTCTCATGAATTTTGATAGCCTCACTCACACACAGCCCCAACTAGCTTCGATTAGCTTCCCTCTACACCGCTCCAACTCCCACTATACTTGGATGCACCAAAGGAAGCAAGGGAACCAAGAAAACCAATGTAAAAAATTACATAAAAACAATGGAAATCTCTGCACTTTTCCTCATAAACCCAAGAGATTCACTTCTTTTCAAACGCCCTTCCATGTGCTAGTAGAGACTCCATAGGCACTCTTATATATACACATAGCTTGACCAAAACCCATCCAAATCAAGCTCACTTTGAAAGTCCACAAAGTTTAGCAAAAAAACTCAGAAAAATTGGAGAAAAACCTTGCCCTTTTGTGTATGTACAAGCAAGGAATTGCAGCACATAGTCTACCCTCGACTAGCTGCACCAAAGGGAACCACAAACAACATGGCTTCCATACCTCAAACCAAGATTAAGAGAGGTCAATATACAGAGCTAAGCACCCACTTTCATCAGCCCATTCAGGAGAGACACACTCTCAACTCACCACACCAGGCTCTCGCAAGGCAAGAGGGGCACCTCTACACCAAAACCCCCACCCTTCACCGCAGGCTGCATCAACACATAGTTTCTTCTTCACAACTGAATATCCCTCTTCACTCACGACCCCAAGCTGATAAAAACTTAGTTTTTCTTCATATTTTAAAAGAAATTACTCATAATTTGAAGTCTGGACACTTCTATGTACAAAAGCAGCAAAACTATGTACCCCGCACAACTGGCCTTGCATGCGTAGAGACAGCTGGCACATACCGCCTTTGTACACTTTGTACAAGCATGCTTTATTTACATCTAAGGCCCCCAAAAGCATTTAAAAACATATCTCAAAGGCTTTGGGGTGTCCGACATCATTCCACCAAAACACGTCACAACGTGACCAATGGACCAGACAAGACATAAAAAGCTTTACAAAACATTTACCTTGTACCAAATTATAATAGGTTGGACGTGCTACATTTTATACCAAATGTTGATGATTTTCCCTAATAAACTAGGAAGGTAGTAGTGGTCCAAGAATTGACAAGTGCAAAAGAAGAGTCTAACAGTTCTCAAAGTTCTAGTTGTGCTTTGGACACAGATAACATGTGGGAGACAAAATCCTCGTCTTCTAGGTACGAGACTTATGATTTTTTTCATGTAGATGAAGTGAAGAACAATGTATGCGAGTTGCCTGCCAACCATTTGAAGGTCGAAAGAAGTACAGTGTTACACCTTGTGTGAATCTGCCAGTCGAGCAGCCCTATGAAATGTCTTGTGATGGTGAGTCCCTATTGGAGGAAGAGGTATGGGTTGATTGTGCATCAGACCAAGTTGAAGAAAAGGTTTTTGAGAGTGACTTGCAGGAGTGGGAAGCAGAAACCGAGGTAGGTCGAAGTGATTTGTCTATGGAGGGGTTGGGGCAACCTTGCCTTGAGGGGCATGTAGAGGTGTACTTTGAGGTTTTGGAGTTTGTGTGTGGCCGTGGAGAGTTAGCTCCGGCAGATGACTCTATGGAAGCCAATACAGGTGCATCCTATAAGAGTGAGGCTCCATGCAAAGAGGAAGGTGCCACCAACCTTTCAGGTGATGCGGTAGTTGAACAGGATAAAGCTATGGCAGGTCATGCTCTTGAGTATGAGAAGGGGTCCTTGGTGCCGTTTTTATAGAGGATTTGGATACAGGTTTACAAAGAGATCAGATTTGCTTGGCTTTGTAGCAAGTGGAGGCAAATGGAAGGGTAGTGTTGCTTCATGTTATGCTATTGATAGCTATGCTGTTGTAGGTTGCTTTGCAAGGTGTACTGTGCAGGTTTCAATGCTCATGTGATAAAGATGATGATATGGAGGGTTCTATAGTGGATGGTATGGTAGCACTTTATGGTACATGTGCTTCAAGTGAGCAAAAGCATGCTTATAGTTGGCACGAGGGCTTGTGGATGCAGGGTGACAAAGCTCGATGCTATGAAGAGCTGGAAGGATGGCCTGTCTATTGGCATACCAGTGCAAAGGAAGGCTTGGATATACATGCTTTATAGGTGGATGGCCACAGCCAGTGCTTTATATTTGATCCAGGTGGACTCTATGTCATGCTTGGGAAAGCTTCGAGCTTTCCATTTGACCCTGGCGGGTGATGCATTAGCAGACAATTTTCTCTCTATATCTATCCTATTTATATAGCCACTATTTCTTATGTAGTGTATGTAGCTGTTTTATATCATTCTCTTTATGCAATGCTATGTGACCTAAATAATACTATGGTTCAGCATGAATGCTCAACGAGGGGGTGGGCAATGATTGTACAGCCAGTTTGTGTCGACACAGGGAGAAGCCAGGAGCAGGTGTCCGGTATAAGCATGATGATGATATTGGACTTTGGCAGGTGCCAAATGCACTTTGGAGCACGTCTCACAGTGATGCGTGTGCCAAATGTTTCTTTTAGCAGACCGACGGGGGTTTCCAGGCTGAGTCGCTCGGGTCTTTTAAAGTGGTCAGATATTCTTGCACGGGATGGCACCATGCAATGTATGTTGAGTGCTTGCCCCCCTTGGACAAGGTCCAAGTTTTGATGATTCTCCGAGATGGGTGGATAACAGTTTACGATCAGGAGTTGGTGGCACGCAAAGTGATTCTTTCGGGTGGAGTTTTAGGGTATATAAAGTTTGAGGCGGATGATCGGTCTTGCTTCTGCTCATTGGCAACACGACGGCAAGCTAGTTGCAATTTTTATGAGGGGGTGTAGCTCAAGCGTCGAAGGGGTGAACAGGAGAGGGTTGCAGAGGTCTGAAGGTCGGCTATGTTTGGCGTGTGCAGGGGGGCCAAGCCCGAAGTTTTTTTGTAAATCTATTAATATAAAAAAAACGGAACTGATGCCGGTTTGAGGAGCTAGAGAGGAAGGAAGGGCCATCTGGCCTCGCATGCAGAGGAAGCGCCAGAAGGAGGACCGCCACTTGGGGCTAGCTTGCATGAAGAGAAGGGGAGGGCTCTGATATGCGGGGAGTTAGGCAGGAGGAAGGGACTGCAGAGCCGTGACAGCAGGCGGGTACGGTAAGTGAAGAGGCCGAGGAGGGCTCGGGAGAGCGCTGAAGAGGAGGAGGACAGTTTGCAGGAGGGGACTGCAGGGCCGCACTACAGTGGGCCTGAAGGAGTCGCCAGAGGTTGCCAGGGGCGGCCTTCAACATGATGGGGTCAGAGCACTGAAGGGCGGCGCTGTGTGTTGGGCTGCCAGTGGAGTTGGAAGGGAAGGCCTCACCAAGGGAGGCGCTGTTAGAGGGGTTGACCGCCAGTGAGGGCGTGAGAAGGAGGTGCTGCAGGGTAGCGTGGTCAAGAGGCAGCAAGTGGCGGGCAAGGCCAGTGCTGCAGGTGGAAGAAGAGGTGGCCGGGGGTCACAAGAGGGATGCAGTGGGTTCTGAAATCAAGGGCTGCCAGGTTCGGTGAGGCCTGAGGGGCCGGGTGAATTGCTGACATAACAGCGCAGTTGGGCACAAGGCGAGGAAGGAGGCCACGTGAAAGAGGAGGTGGCAAGCGAGAGCCAGGACAAGGGGCCGCTAAGGGCCGAAAGTTGAAGGACAAAGGGACTGCACAAAAAAGTTGAAGGGCTGCCTCTGTGTGAGATTGACGGACCGCACGGTTGCGCCATCAAGGAGACAGGTGGCCAATTCGAAAAGAGGCCGAAAGAAAGGCGCTTCTATCAAATTTCATTGTAGTGTAAAGTTTTAAAAAGAAATTCTATCTAGATATAGGCTATGTCAGCTTCGCTCTAAATCCATGTGTGTTTTCTCTCTCGCTCTCGTGTTTTGTGTGGAATCGAGCGTTTGAATATCTCCTAAGTGGGAATAGGGAGTGCCAAGTAGATATCGAGTTTGTCATAAAGTGGATGCTTACCAAGGATTGTGCAAGGTTATGTTTGTTGTCGGATAATTAGTTGTGTATTCATGGGGGAAGGTGCTCTAAAAGATTGTAGATGGAAGCCGTGAAGGTATGCTTTGCAACTGTGTGTGTATAGTCTGGGTTGCTTGGGATTGGGCTTGGAGAATAGCTGTTTGCAGATTGCGTATCATGGTGGTGTTTGTTAGGGGATAGGGGTGCTATGAGATCACTGAGGTATATAGAGGCATTGAGTTTATGTGCTGTTGGTCTTCCCATTTTCCCCTTTCCATCTTGTGGTGCCCCCACTGAGGATCTACTGATTGCGTTCTAACAAGGTGTTTTTGAGTCAAGATGAAGCAAGAGTTTGCTCCGGTGTTCAAAGGAGATGAGGATGCAGATGATTGGCTTGCAGATTTTGAGCTATTTATGCTAACAGTATTGCAGATGCCATTTGATGAAGCAAAGCTCCAAACTCTACCTTTGGTGTTGCGAGGTAAAGCAAAAGTTTGGTTCAATGGCTTAGAAGATGTGCACAAGCAGAATTGGATCGGATTTCGGTATGCTGTGCAACTATGTGTGTATAGTGTGGGTTGGTCGGGATTGAGCTTGGACAATAGCTGTTTGCAGATTGCGTATCATGGTGTGTGTTTGCTAGGGGATAGGACTGAGCTATATAGAGGCATCGAGTTGATGTGCTGGTGGTTTTTCCATTTCCCTCTTTCCAACGCCCTTAGAAGGCCTCCTATCCTTAAAATCAGCTCTCTCTCCTCTAATTGTAGTGCTAGGTGCTTTTGTATCCCCGTCTAGCAGGTCACGGCCTTCATCCCGTTGCCTTCCTGATTTCGACCTTGCACACATCCAGCCCTCGGCTTCCAGATGGCGCACCGAGAGGTTCTCCACCCCTGTCATACGCACCACGTTGACAAGCATAGAACCACCATGGATTGTGCCATCATTGGCAACTTTGACACAAACTGTGATAAAGCCAGGTACTGCAAAACTATTGAAAGGATACTAAAGGTTAATTTTAGAACCTTTCATATATAGCTTCATCTTCGAGTGCAAGTGGTTTGCAAATGTGTATAGATGACATGAGAATGGCCTCTACATAGTGGACTCTAGTGTGCATCACACAGGGAGGTATGACAATTTAGTTTTACCGCGCAATTGTGAGCAGGTGAGTGACATGTACCTTTTTTATTCTTATTTACTTGTTGTATTGTTAGTTATACCGATGTTATTCACTTTGAGCTTCTATTTTATAGGTCATCTATATCTCAACAATCCACCAACCAAAACTTTGGTTCGTAATTCCCGTAACACCTCGGGGGAGAACCATTTTTTCCACTAATGAAGTGGAGACTATCTTCGACCCTCTTCCACCTCCGACTTTGGATGAGGTGGAAACAGAGGAGAGGGAGGTCGATGAATCAAGTCCGGCGGCAGCAAGTCTTAGCGAGGATGATTGTCATGATGATAAAGATGATGAGAGGGAGGATGACAAACTCAAAGATGATGAAGCTGGCAATGCATCCACAAATGACAATTCCGTTTCTCTCTTTATTGACTTAGGAGCCATGGGCTTAGAATTGGACGATGCTTCATGTAGAGATCTTTTGGAAGATGATTCATAAACATTTTGCAGTTATGAAGTTTTTTGATCGTGTAATCCATTCACCTCTCTCTCCCTCCTCTTTCTCTCTTTAGATTTGATAATATGCTCAATTATGTTAATCAATTGACAATGATTATTTTAGTTGTAAACAAGGATAATCGTAGGCTGGGTTCAAACGAGGCTAGAGGAAGAAAGGCTTTTTGTAGGTCTACCGCCGCCTCATCTAAACGGTGTTGGAGGAAGAAGAGCGAAAAATACAGAGAGGTGGAGAGAGGCCAGGAGCTCTTCCGAAGGGGGGGGAGTGTGCCGGAAGAAAAATGGCGGGTCCGGAGGAAGGTGATATCTACTGCAGCAAATAGGCTTTTGCCACACAATTTAAAGGCCCCTATGGAAAGCATTTCCACCGTAGCGTGTGGACCGGGCCTTATATCCCTCGCCTCCTTCTCCCCTCTCTTTATCTTTCTCTCTCTCTCTCTCTCTCTCTCTCTCTCTCTCTCTCTCTCTCTCTCTCTCTCTCTCTCTCTCTTTCTTTCTCTTCATTTTTATATTTGAAAATTATATACAATACTCTTTAATTTCTATTGAGAGGAGGGAAACACCAAAATTTAAAGGGGCGGAGAGGGGGGAGTTAATCCAGAATTTGAAAGTTTAGGCGCTAAATTTGGGTAGTAGATATAACGACGGTAATGGACGGGGTAATAATCCCGATAATAATAGCAGTATAACAGCGGATACCGTCGCAGTAATCCTTTAAACACAAAAAACAACCCCCGCCCTCCTCTCTCTTGTTTCTCTCATTGAATTTACACCTTCTCTCTACAAAACGCGGTAAACACTTGGAGATTTTCATAGTGTTCTCTAGCCATGCCCAATCTCCGCACACCTCCATCTAGAGGTGCACGAAGATTAGAACCACATGGTAATAATCTCGTGTTTATTGGTCAATGACTATATATTAGGGTTTTTGAAGTCTGTGTACGTTATTGAAGTCCGATTGCGTTATTTTACTTTATTTATCAAAGTCCATTTGCATTTTTCCTACTATTTACCGCTAGCTCTAATAACCTTACATTCTCTAGCCTCTTGGAATTAGATTTGCAAGAAAACACGCACAGCTTGGAGAAGATGAAGGAAGCTGAAGGCACACAACTGAGAGAGTTACTTATGTGCAATGGAAAGATAGATAGCCCTAGAGTGATGGGCGTATATACAATGCATGGGAAAAAACCTCCTAAAAAGGGAAAAAAAGTCTCAACGGTCCTAGTGTGTTCACACACATTACTACCACATGTATATGGTAGCAAATCCCCCGTGGAGTGATGCGGTGGACGGGAATTGGCAGATGAGTAAAGGGATGTGCCATGCCCTGAGGATATGATAAGTCCACAAAGGGGAGTAAGCCCAAAGCTTTGCAGAAAGCTTTGAGCTTCTCACAAGACAATGCCTTTGTGAAAAGATTTGCAAGGTTGTCCTGTGTTGGCACATAAGCCAAGCTGATCTCTCTTGTTGAGAGCCTCTCCCTGACATAGTGGTAATGCACCTCAATGTGCTTTGTGTGAGCATGAAAAAATATCTACCAATGATGCAACAAATAATTAAAACACTCTAGTTGTTATAACTACACACTACTAAGTACATCACAATACATGACAACTTCACATTCTCTAGCCATTCCCGATCCCCACACACCTCGGTCTAGAGGTGCATGGAGATTAGGAGCGCATGATAATAATCTCATCTTTATTGGTCAATGACTATATATTAAGGTTCTTGAAGTCTATGTGTACTTTGGAAGTCCGATTGTATTTTTTCAACTACTTGCTGCTAGCTCTAACAACCGCACATTCTCTAGCCAGGCCCTATCCCCGCACACCTCGATCTAGAGTTGCACGGAGATTAGGATCACAGGGTAATAATCTCGTCTTTATTGGACAATGACTATATATTAAGGTTCTTGAAGTCTATGTGAACTTTTGAAGTCCGATTTGCTGCTAGCTTGAGCTTTAACAACCTCACATTCAACTATTTGCTACTAGCTCTAGCTGTGACAATCTCATGTCCAATCCCCGCACACCTTGGTCTACAGGTGCACGGAGATTAGGACCATAGGGTCAATGACTATATATTAGTGTTTTTGAAGTTTGCGTGTGCATAATCTAGCCTATAACCTAGCCTATAACCAAATTAAACCTAGCCTATAACTTCACCTATAACAAAAACTAACCAAAGTCTGTCTGCGTTTTTTGAAGTATACGAGTCATTCTTGAAGTCCGTTTGCATTTTTATACTATTTGCCGCTAGCTCTAACCTAACTTATAATCTAACCTAACCTATAACCTAAACCTAACCTATAACGTAACCTAACTGAAGTCTGTTTGCATGTTTAAAAGTACACGAGTCATCCTCGACATCCGTTTGTATTTTTTCTACTATTCATTTGTCACTAGCTCTAACCTAAACTATAATCTCACCTAACCTATAAACTAAACCTGACCTAACCTAACATAACCTATAACCTAAACCTAACCTATAGGCTAACCTAACCGAAGTCCATTTGCATTTTTTGAAGTACACGAGTCATCTTTAAAGTCCGTTTGTGTTTTTTCTACTTTTTGTTGCTAGCTCTAATCTAACCTAATCTATTACCTAAACCTAACCTAACCTAACCTAACTTAACCTAACCTATAACCTAAACCTAACCTATAGGCTAATCTAACCGAAGTCCGTTTGCGTTTTTGAAGTACACGAGTCATGTTCGAAGTTCGTTTGCATTTTTCTACTATTTGTCGCTAGCTCTAACCTAACCTATCATCTAACCTAGCGTAAAATCTAAAACTAACATAATCTAAGCTAACCTAATCTATAACCTAAACCTAACCTAACCGAAGTCCGTTTACCTTTATATATGTACACAAGTCATCTTTGTTTGGCCGCTAATAGATGGACATTGTGTTTGGATAGTTAGAACTTATGGTATGGTGTGTAAAGCCACTTAGGTTAGGCTGCTCCAAATTAGATTAGGATAACAATTAGCCATTTAAGTCAGCTTAGGGCTAGCCACCTAGGGTTAACATCGTAGGATTAGTGTTGGTTTAGCCGCTAATAGATGGCCATATTTTGGAGTGTTAGGGTGCACTATGTAAAGTTGCCTAGGTTTGGCCGCTCCACATTGGATTAGTGTAGCGGTTTTTCAGTTCAATCTGCGTAGGGCTATCCCCTTAGGGTTCTATGGATTCTGGTTTTGCCTCTAATAGATGTTGCACCGTGTTTGGACAGCGCATTAGG
This sequence comes from Adiantum capillus-veneris, assembly GCF_014529385.1. Lineage (NCBI taxonomy): Eukaryota > Viridiplantae > Streptophyta > Polypodiopsida > Polypodiales > Pteridaceae > Adiantum > Adiantum capillus-veneris. The sequence continues at coordinate 98,684,871 of NC_140953.1, forward strand.
GTACACGTTGTAAAGCCGCTAAGGTAAAACACTCTAAAACTTATTAGGGTATCATTAAGCCATTTACTCTGCCAAGGGTTATCGGATTTAGATTAGAAAGTTTTGTTTTGGCCACTAATATATTACTATATTTAGAGCGTGGGTAGGCTATGTAAATCTGTTTAGGTTTGGCAGCTTTTGATTTGGTCGCTCCAAATTGGCCATTTCAGTCTACTTTATGGTAGATGGTCGTATTTTACGTTTCACCGATAAGTGTTTAGATTAACATAAAAGTACATAAGTTCGAACTGTCCAAACATAATGTCCATCTATAATCTAAACATGAGTTAACTTAACATATAACCTAACCTAACATGACTAAACATATAGCCTAACTCACTACAAGGATACTTGATATTAGCAACGCTCGCAGTGCGACACTCAAATGTGAAAACCCACGGCATCGCTATAGGCGGCGCTATGCACGCCGCTAAATTATAAGTAACTTAGCGAATCCTATAGTGACACCGTCAGGGGTAAAAAAAACAACGAGAGCGTGCAAAAACTCAGATCTCATATCTGAGTTTTCGGCACGCGCTCAAGCAAGCGAAGGTAACGCGCGCTCTCCCTCTCTCTCTCTTTCTTCTCCACACACACACACACACACACACACACACACACACACCACACACACACACACACACACACGAGGAGAGGAAGGAGAGCTAGGTATGCTCCTTCCCTCTCCTCACTCTCATGTTCCCTTCTCCTCTTTCTCTCTCCCTCTCTCTCTCTCTCTCTCTCACACACACACACACACATTGTGTTTTTGAGAGAGAGAGAGAGAGAGAGAGAGAGAGCACATGCATAAACAAAAAATGCACACACATGCATAAACAAAGAATGCACACACACATTGAGAGAGGAAGAGAGAGAGAGAGAGAGAGAGAGAGAGAGAGAGAGCATGCAGAAACCAAAAATGCACATACACATGTATAAACAAAGAATGCACACACACATTGAGAGAGGAAAAGAGAGAGAGAGAAAGATATAAAACAAAGAGAGAGAGAGAGAGAGAGAGAGAGAAGAAGAAGAAGAAGAAGAGAGTCTTAACATCGCAGGAAACTATCCCAAGAGACCTTAGAGATCTAGTCGACCTGTTATTCATGAGGGAAATGGCATAATCAATCTATCACACTTGGGTGATAGAAAAGTTATACCATTTTTCTCCTTTTATTGGCATGCACACACACCCACACACACACACACCCGAGAAGAAGAGAGTTTAATTTAACGTCGAAGGAAACTGATTCAAGAGACCTTAAAGATCTAGCCGGCGAGGAGTTGAACTCAAGACCTGTTATTCAAGAGGGAAATGGCATAACCAATCTACCACACTTGGGTGATAGAAAGGTTATTCCATTTTTCTCTTGTTATTGGCACACACACACACGAGAAGAAGAGAGTTTTGACATCGTAGGAAACTATCCCAAAAGATGTAAAAGATTAGGTTAGATGTAGACTTACGTTAGATTAGATTTAGATTTATTTAAGTTAAAGGTTTATTTTTAGTTAGATTTACGTTTGATTAGATTTAGGTTTATTTACATTAGATTTAGATTTACGCTATATTAGATTAGATTTAGGTTTATTTATGTTAGATTTAGATCTACGTTATATTAGATTAGATTTAGGTTTATTTACGTTATTTACCTGTTATTGAAAAGGGAAATGGAATAACCAATCTACCACACTTGGCTGATAGAAAGGTTATACCATTTTTCTCTTTTTATCGTTTAAGACCATATTAGGTATTTTGGTAAAAATCTCACATTATGGGAATCTCCAAATCGACCGAATTCATGTAATTTGGGAATTTTCCACTTAAAGTGGGAAAAATTGAGGTGTGTGGCTAGTAAATAAAGTGAAAATCTCATAGGATTGTGGTGTTGATAAACACCAAAAGTCAAGAGGATGTACAACACATGGATTTGAATAATAACTATAAATTACATAAAACAAAGGAAGATACAAAAAAGATTTTGTTTACAAATTGACTAGTATAGTCACAATAGAAGCTCCACATAATTTACTCCACATTTGATACCATATCTGAACTTTGATCCAAGTGTGGCTGATGTGCACGAGTGAGGCCTTCTTTGGCTTTTAGAGCATGTCTTTCTGGATCTTTATTCTAGAAAATGGTCCTTCTTTGTTGGGTCTCCAGGACCAAACAATTGCATCTATAGTTTTCCCACACTTGTGGGTCCTTATAGTTGACAGCCCAATAACCCTTCCAACAATTACTGTAAGCTTGAGTATCTGTCATCCCACTTTTTCTCGCGCAAGGTGCCCAATATTGAATCAAGATTTTCTGTATTTTGGTGATGTAGGCTCATTATCAATGTCAGATAAAGCCATTGCAAGCCACACTGGATAGATTTCTGTGTCACTCGGAACAAGCATAAGAAAGTCACCTTGGTGCACATCAGACATAGGTCAAACTCTTCCCTTGGCCTATCTCGTTGAGGCCCACAAAAATGATCGTTCAACTCTTCAAGGCCTAGGAATCTTTCTGCTCCTTGTTGCAAATTCATTGTAGTGCTTTGTAGGTGAGAATATTCTTGAGTTTTTGCCAAAACATTTCATACAAGACTCCCTCTGATATGATTGCTTTTCCAATCTCTTCAATTACCTTACTCCAATAATCTATCACGGGTCTATAATATCGCGGAATACTTGAACCATTCCCTAAATTTTTCCAAAATTTTATATAGTTCTTTAGCCCCAAAATGACTTCTTCGTGGGCCTTGACATACTCCGCCATTTGTACTAGAGGTGGATCTCCATGTGGTAACATTGGCTTGCCTTCTGTGTCTGTTTTCCAAAGGCGAATACTTCCACTCCAACTTGATACACCTACATGTGCCTTATATTGCATCATTGGTGTCTCATCCTGCATAAAGAACCTGAACTGAAGCGGTTTGGAATGTCCAACAAGTATGTCTTGTCCATCACAAAGATAGCCATCACAATATTGCTTGAAATCGGGATCTTTGTGAGAAAAAATGGAGCTGGAGATGAAGATGAGCTGTTTCGTAATGTATCCATCAAATGTGGCAAAGTATAGGTTTGTGTAACTCTCAACTTCTCTGAAAACCTACTAAACATGGCGTCTATGTCCTCATGTGTATGCCCAACCATTAAAAATCCCAGCTGGATGGTTTTGAAAACACCCCTTGCAACAAGCATTGACAAATAGGCAAATAAGTATCGATTTTTGTTTTCCCCTGCACAATTATCCAATTGTAGCAACAAGTTCTCTGGCAATCTGCGAAATGTTGACCCCAATTCCTCTTCTGCAATTTCTGACGACTGCACAATGGGCTCTTTTCCATCACTCAAGTTATGGTAGTCCAAAGCATCCCTTGAGTTCAAAGCATGTAGTAGTGAAATATTGCTCCTTGGAAGTCCATTTGTTACTAGATCACCAAGAGGATGCTTATCTATCCTCTCGAGGTTATGTAAACAATTAGCAATTGAGCCAATTGTAAGATTTGGATCAGCTGGCCACAAACCATTCAAGACAAAGTGTCCGTAATGACCTTCTCCATGTCCATGAGTGATCATGCCAATCAATGCCACCTGCAGATTATATCCTGAATCCACACCCTTGGGAACAATGCGTAATCTAGGAATGGCAGTCTTCTTTTGATCCATCTTATCATGGATTATGCATACATATTTTTGTGGTTGAGTTTCTGAATACGTGCGCCATGCATAATATAGGCTTCTGCAACTCTTTTGTTGTGCCATGTGAACTTCTCTCTCCCTCAAGAGAAGAGCTCTCTCTTCAAGAGAAGGTTTAGCTTCTAACCTTGCCTTGATTGAGCTACAAATATTGCACTTAGAGAACTCACTCGTCTTTGTTAAAGTGACATGTGGGTACTCTTTGTTCCAAATTCTACCAAAAGAAGATTGGGATAGCTTCTTCTCATAGCCCATTTGGTCAAGTGTCGTGTTGATTTCACATAAAATATCCACTTGTTTGTATGTTGATGGAATCACCAATTGAGTCTCTCTTGAGCCATCTAGCAGTGTTCTACTTCTATGTGGCATCTTCTCAGAGTTGTTTTCCACAAACTCATTTAGTAGTGCTCTTGCTAAACTAGTATGTTGAAGTCCCCTTCTCAATGTACATGTGTTCCCATGTACATATTGGCGCACACCATTTTCAAAGTTCTCCTTGTATCGATAAAATGATGTCTTTGGTATTCCATGTAGCTCATACCATGCTCTACAACAAACAATAGAGCCATTTAGCCTGAATTGGTATCGTGACTTCTCATCTTTCTGATAACATATAGAAAGAACATCATAAACATAATTAGTGCGTGATTTTTGAGACTCTCCCCAAAATTGTTGTCGTAACCTTGTCACCATATCACGATCTGCAAATTGGCAGCATTTTTGTGCACAACAATCAATGCATGATACCCTTTGAATTGATTTGTTTGAAAGGTAAAAAGTCGAAGCTGGTGCTGCTTTTGATTTTTGAGTCCTGTTCATGAAAGTGTATCGTCTCTTCCTTGACAACTGGACAACATTACTCCCATCAAGTTTTTTTTCAACATTGCCATCGTTGGATACATCCTCATATGTAGCATGCATGCCATCAACAGGAACAAAGCGTTGTAATGGGCTCCCATTCAACATTGTTGTCTGCTTGATGGGCCACTTTAGCAAAGTGATGCTACCCACTTCAACCACATCATCAATGCTTGCATTTTCTCTTTCAATACCCCACCCACACAATCAGGACCAAGTTCCTGAAAGTTGACATAATCATGTGGAAATACATATAAGATGGTCCCTTCATTCATGGTTTGCATCATTGTGTCATCTTTTAAAAGGACCCTCTGATTTCTCCAAGACTCTCGAATCATTGCTTCAAATTCTGGGCTTGTCATAGGTATTGCATCTGTAACTAGAGGATCAGAATGATCATGTTCTTCATCACCATTGTAGCTTTCGTGTGGATCAATTAAGTTCCCATTTAATACAAAAGATTGCAAAAGAAGCTTTGACCATCGAACAACACTCCATAATGAGCCTTGGAGAGATGAAGTATCCATTGTAGGAAAAGGTAGGACCACATCCTTCAAGCATTCCTCCACTAGTATGGAGACATTTCCAGCCCTATCTTTGTACCACCACAAGTGGAATCTGGATCTGTTCTACACACACAACCAATACCAACGATTTCATTGTCAAGTATCATATGTACTTTCTCCCCAGATTCGAAGTCCATCCTGTAAGTAAAAAGATTACATTGTTAAATCCATAGTTATAGAAAAATACTCTTCAAACCAAAATCATGCTACAACATGAAAAAGGTTTGCATAGGTTGGACAAGTGGTGAACCTTGAGACCAAATCCTCCTGCTATATTAATGGAAGCAAGGTTGGACAAGTGGTGGACCTTGAAACCAAAGCTCTTTGCTATATGAGAGCATAGGTTGGACAAGTGGTGGACCTAGTTGTAATACCCACTGCCACCTATCAACTACTATAGGACTATGCTTTCCAATGTCCAAGTATCCCTTGAGTCTTTCAAGGTTGAACAGTGGTGGACCTTGAAACAAAAATCCCCTTCTATATCAGAGCATAGCTTGGACAAGTGGTGGACCTAGTTATAATGCCCAATTCCAAGGTGAAATACCTTAGGACTTTGCTACCTTGCTTGCCAATGTTTACGTACCCCTCATTTCTTTAATGGAGTAAGGTTGGACAAGTGGTGGACCTTGAAACCAAAGTCTTGCTAATACATAGGTACCTAGTTTTAATACCCACTGCCACCTATCAACTACTATAAGACTATGCTTTCCAATGTCCAAGTATCCCTTGAGTCTTTCAAGTTGAACACGTGGTGGACCTTGAAACAAAAATCCCCTTTCTATATTAGAAAGGTTGAACACATGTGGACCTTGAAACAAAAATCCCCTTTCTTTATCAGAGCATAGCTTGGACAAGTGGTGGACCTAGTTATAATGCCCAATATCCAAGGTGAAATACCTTAGGACTTTGCTACCTTGCTTGCCAATGTTTACGTAGCCCCTCATTTCTTTAATGGAAGTAAGGTTGGACAAGTGGTGGACCTTGAAACCAAAGCCTCTTTGCTATATAAGAGCATAGGTTGGACCTAGTTTTAATACCCACTGCCACCTATCAACTACTATAAGACTATGCTTTCCAATGTCCAAGTATCCCTTGAGTCTTTCAAGGTTGAACACGTGGTGGACCTTGAAACAAAAATCCCCTTTCTAATTAGAAAGGTTGAACACATGGTGGACCTTGAAACAAAAATCCCCTTTCTTTATCAAGCATAGCTTGGACAATGGTGACCTATTATAATGCCCAATATCCAAGGTGAAATACCTTAGACACTACCTAGCTTGCCAATGATTACGTAGCCCCACATTTCTTTATGAAAACGGTTGGACAAGTGGTGACCTTGAAACCAAAGCCTCTTTGCTATATAAGAGCATAGGTTGGACCTAGTTTTAATACCCACTGCCACTAGACATAAGACTATGCTTTCCATGTCCAAGTATCCCTTGAGTTATTTCAAGGTGAGAACCACGTGGTGGACCTTGAAACAAAAATCCCCTTTCATATTAGAAAGGTTGAACACATGTGGATTTAGAAAAATCCCCTTTCTTTATCAGAGCATAGCTTGGACAAGTGGACCTAGTTTATAGTGCCCAATTATCCAAGGTGAACACCTTAAAACCTGCTACCTTCTTGCCATGTTTACGTAGCCCCTCATTCTTAATGGAAGCAAGGTTGGACAAGTGGTGGACCTTGAAAGCAAAGCCTCTTTGCTATATAGAGCATAGGTTGGACCTAGTTGTAATACCCACTGCCACCTATCAACTACTATAGGACTATGCTTTCCAATGTCCAAGTATCCCTTGAGTCTTGCAAGGTGAACACGTGGTGGACCTTGAAACCAAAATCCCCTTTCCATATCAGAGCATAGCTTGGACAAGTGGTGGACCTAGTTATAAAGCCCCTCCTTTCTTTAATGGAAGAAAGGTTGGAAAAGTGGTGAATCTTGAAACCCAAACCCTTTGGCTATATATAGAGGATATCTTGGACAAGTGGTGGGCTTAGTTGTAGTATCCAATGTCCAAGGTCCAAGGTGAACTATGTAAAGACCTTACTTCCAAAAACAGAGTCGTACAAGTGGTTCTCCTTGAAACCAAAACCTCCTTAGTGTATTAGAACATAGCTTGGAGAAGTGGTGGACTTAGTTGTAATGGTGAATGTCCAAAGCAAACTATTATAGGACCTTGCTTCCCAAATCAAGTTTGGACAAGTGGTGGATCTTGAAACCAAAACCCCCTTACTCTATTAGAGCATAGCTTAGATAAGTGGTGGACCTAGCTGCCATGGAAAATGTTCAATCTGAACTGCTGCAAGACCTTGCTATTAAATGTCTAAGTAGAGCTAGCTTCTTTAATGGAATCAAGGTTGGGAAAGTGGCATCTTGAAACCAAAAGCCCTTTATTGTATTAGAGCATAGCTTGGACAAGTGAGGGACCTAGTTTTAATGTGTGATGTCCAAAGAAAAGTATTACAAGACCTGCTTTCTTTCCAATATTTGAATTGGTCAAGTGGTTAAAACTAAGTATAAAACTTTGACCATTTTCTTCTCGAATTGCCAAAAAGCTAGTTTTAGACACCCCTAAATGAAAATGGTTTAGGGCCTTAAACAATGTTTTTTCAAAGACTTGAACAAAGGGTTGTCGAAGAGTAATGACAATTTATTGTGGCTTGAAGTGCCTGAGTATGTGAAAACAAGCCTAGGTTTTCCACGAGGCAAAAGGTGACATAATAAGAACATTGGAAAGTTAGGATTGACCATGTGGCCTAAACTTTGGCAAGTGAAGTGGTGGCCAAGTTTTGTGGCACAGTGTGCACTTGGTCCTATATGTGTTGACCACTTGGCTAAATCTAGGACCATAAGGCCAAACCTTTGCACCTTAAATATAGTATGGGACATAATCTAGAACTGCTATAGTAAATTAGTAGTATAGCTAATATGTTAATATTTGTATTATATTTAAGTATATGCTAATATAATTTATGTTCAAAATTTCACTAATGAAGAATGTTCCCATTTAGCACTCCAGATGCGGGGTCTTAGGGCAATGCCACAATGGGGTGACAAGGCAGCGCTTCCACGTGAGGTTTGGGGGTAGCGCTCTTGATGGGGATGTGGAATATAGCGCTCTCGATGGCGGGCTTGGGAGGTTGATTTTGGATATTGTTCTGGGCGGGTCCGGGGCAGCGCCCGGGCGGGTCAAGGGGCGGCTGATTTCTTTTAATTTTGGCCGTGTGAATTGGTTAATTTTTTATATTGCTTTTGTTTTTTTAATCCTATGATAAAACATGGACTTGTAGCATACGTGGCATTCTAATAAACCCTATCAAGATTAGGCACACAGAGAGCGCACGAGAAACGCACACAGAGAAAGCAGGCGAGCAGCAAAAACACAGAAGCGCACACGGATCGCACACAGTTGGAGTATACGCGCGCGTAGAGGAGCAAGCTCGGCATCGTACACAACACACAGGTGGAGTGCACAGGATTGAAAGTTCGCGCACAAGACAAAGAAACAGCAGCGTACACAACGCTTTCCAGAAGGGCAGGATCGGGCAGTCTTCTCAGGAGACATTGCACACCTCACGAATAGAGAAAAAACAGGTATTTCTCTCTCTCTCACTCTCTGTCTTTCTCCATATAGAGAAGATGGTTCTCTGTAACTCTTCTTGCACACACACTCTCTCGTCAAAAGACAGAGATACATAGTTTAAAAGTATCCCCGCACACATACACATATTCCCACACATCGTCTTCCTCTCTTCCACATACATAACCACAGTGAAATCTGTTATCTTGCTGTCTCTCTCTTGAAAATACATGCACATATTCCCACACATCGTCTTCCTCACTTCCACATACATAACCACAATGAAATCTGTTATCTTGTTGTCTCTCTCTTGAAAATACGTGCACATATTCCCATACATCGTCTTCCTCTCTTCCACATACATAAACACAGTGAAATCTGTTATCTTTCTCTCTCCTCTCTCTAAAAAACAGTTATTTTCTCTCTCTCTCTCTCTCTCTATCTATCTATCTCTGTATTTGCTATCTCTCTCTTGAAAATACATGCTCATGTATGTGTGCGTCTGTGTTATCTATGTGTATGTATGTATATTTGTGTTATTTCATTGTAATACTCATACATAATGCAGATACACAATTACACTTAATTACGATATGCACACATAGTATATATACATACATAAATATCACAAATAACTAACACATTGTAATACTAGTAAAATTGAATGGAAGACTTACTTGCGTGATCTGTTAAAGTCGATTCTTGTAGCGAGTTCTGGATGTATGCTGAGCTGATTTTCCTCTAATCCATTTGTAGATATGATTGTAACTTCTGTTTCTCAAAATAGTAGTGTTGTTTAGTGATACACCTAATGGACATAAATGGTTTAAACTAGGACATGTAGACCAAAAATACGTGTATTTCTTTGGATGAATATATACACTTTTTGGTGACCCTTACCACAAGTGGTGGACCTTGAGACCAATGGACTATAAGGACCTCCAAACAATACCTTGTACACTCAATCCTTCTTGGTATCTAGGTTGGACAAGTGGTGGACCTTGTTCAAATTCTCTAACCACTCTCTCTAACATGGTGACATAATTTAGGTGTGATAAATTCATATCTATGCAAACTAATATCAGTTTAGGCTTGTTAATTTGAATTTGTTTGAATTTATGTACAATATAATGATTTGAGGTTTGCATATTTGAATTTAGGTGGTATAATGATATCTTTTTGTGGTAAACTTGAATTTAAAATCAATTTTGCGTGGAATATTTTAAATTTAAGTAGTAAAATTTAAATTTTTATAAAAAAGTTTGAATTTTAAAATTTGGGCGGGATAGTTTAAAATTTAGGCGGGATATTTAAGATTTGGGAGGGATATTTTAAATTTAGGCGGGAAGGTTTTGAATTTATAGCGAGATCTCCCTTACATAAGAGAGTATAGGTTGGACAAGTGGTGGACCTTCAAGCTAGAGCATCCATGCTACTGGACATGATAGGTAGGGAATCTAGTTGAATATTGTATGTATAATATATATGTAATAGATCTAGCTTGGACAAGTGGTGGACCTTGGAATAAAACCCCATGTAAAACATATCATGCACATTCCAAGTGGTCAAAAAAAATATCATTTAGAATATAGCCTTATAGGTTGGACAAGTGGTGGACCTTAACACCCAGATATTCTTCATATAATGACATAGATGGAAAACTGGTGAATCTTGAGACCAAACCATGCTACTAGCGATAATAGCTTGGACAAGTGGTGGACCTTGAAAGTAAACCCCCCATCTACGAAATATCGTGGGTTTAAGGTATTTCGATGGAGCCTAGCATCTTGGAGACATCGTGCATCTTGCTTCTCTTCATGTTTCAATGGAGCCTATCTTGGACAAATGGTGGAGCATCCTTCTCTCCATGTTTCAATGGACCCTAGCTTGGACAAGTGGTGGACCTTTACTTCTCTCTATTATTCAATAGAGTTAGCTTGGACAAGTGGTGGACCTTGGAACCAAACCCCCATGTAAAACCTATCATGGTCACTCCAAGTGGTGAGAAAGAATAACCTTTAAGATATAGCCTTATAGGTTGGACAAGTGGTGGACCTTAACACCCAATATTCTTAAAATAATCTTGAGACAAACCACTCAGGCTACTAGAATAATAGCTTGGACAAGTGGTGGACCTTGATGTAAACCCCTCATCTACAGAAATATCTTGGGTTTAATGTATGAGGAGCCTAGCACTTGAAACATGGTGCAGCTTGCTTCTCGTCATGTTTCAATGGAGCCTATCTGGACAAATGGTGGAGCATCCTTCTCTCCATGTTTCAATGGACCCTAGCTTGGACAAGTGGTGGACCTTTGTTTCTCTCTATGTTTCAATAGAGTTAGCTTGGACAAGTGGTGGACCTTGGAACCAAACCCCCATGTAAAACCTATCATGGTCACTCCAAGTGGTAATAAAGAATAACCTTTAAGATGTAGCCTTATAGGTTGGACAAGTGGTGGACCTTAACACGCGCATATTCTTAATATAATGACATAGAGTGGAAAAGTGGTGAATCTTGAGACCAAACCACTCAGGCTACTAGCAATAATAGCTTGGACAAGTGTGGACCTTGAATGTAAACCCCTCATCTACGACATATCGTGGGTTTAATGTTTTTCGAATGGAGCCTAGCATCTTGGAGACATGGTGCACCTTGCTTCTCCTCATGTTTCAATGGAGCCTACCTTGGACAAATGGTGGAGCATCCTTCTCTCCATGTTTCAATGGACCCTAGCTTAGACAAGGGTGGACCTTTGCTTCTCTCTATGTTTCAATAGAGTTAGCTTGGACAAGTGGTGGACCTTGGAACCAAACCCCCATGTAAAACCTATCATGGTCACTCCAAGTAGTAAGAAAGAATAACCTTTAAGATGTAGCCTTATAGGTTGGACAAGTGGTGGACCTTAACACCCACATATTCTTAATAAAAGTGGTGAATCTTGAGACCAAACCACTCAGGCTACTAGCAATAATAGCTTGGACAAGTGGTGGACCTTGAATGTAAACCCCTCATCTACGAAATATCGTGGGTTTAATGTTTTTCGATGGAGCCTAGCATCTTGGAGACATGGTGCACCTTGCTTCTCGTCATGTTTCAATGGAGCCTATCTTGGACAAATGGTGGAGCATCCTTCTCTCCATGTTTCAATGGACCCTAGCTTGGACAAGTGGTGGACCTTTGTTTCTCTCTATGTTTCAATAGAGTTAGCTTGGACAAGTGGTGGACCTTGGAACCAAACCCCCATGTAAAACCTATCATGGTCACTCCAAGTGGTAATAAAGAATAACCTTTAAGATGTAGCCTTATAGGTTGGACAAGTGGTGGACCTTAACACGCGCATATTCTTAATATAATGACATAGAGTGGAAAAGTGGTGAATCTTGAGACCAAACCACTCAGGCTACTAGCAATAATAGCTTGGACAAGTGGTGGACCTTGAATGTAAACCCCTCATCTACGACATATCGTGGGTTTAATGTTTTTCGATGGAGCCTAGCATCTTGGAGACATGGTGCACCTTGCTTCTCCTCATGTTTCAATGGAGCCTACCTTGGACAAATGGTGGAGCATCCTTCTCTCCATGTTTCAATGGACCCTAGCTTAGACAAGGGGTGGACCTTTGCTTCTCTCTATGTTTCAATAGAGTTAGCTTGGACAAGTGGTGGACCTTGGAACCAAACCCCCATGTAAAACCTATCATGGTCACTCCAAGTAGTAAGAAAGAATAACCTTTAAGATGTAGCCTTATAGGTTGGACAAGTGGTGGACCTTAACACCCACATATTCTTAATAAAAGTGGTGAATCTTGAGACCAAACCACTCAGGCTACTAGCAATAATAGCTTGGACAAGTGGTGGACCTTGAATGTAAACCCCTCATCTACGAAATATCGTGGGTTTAATGTATTTCGATGGAGCCTAGCATCTTGGAGACATGGTGCAGCTTGCTTCTCGTCATGTTTCAATGGAGCCTATCTTGGACAAATGGTGGAGCATCCTTCTCTCCATGTTTCAATGGACCCTAGCTTGGACAAGTGGTGGACCTTTGTTTCTCTCTATGTTTCAATAGAGTTAGCTTGGACAAGTGGTGGACCTTGGAACCAAACCCCCATGTAAAACCTATCATGGTCACTCCAAGTGGTAATAAAGAATAACCTTTAAGATGTAGCCTTATAGGTTGGACAAGTGGTGGACCTTAACACGCGCATATTCTTAATATAATGACATAGAGTGGAAAAGTGGTGAATCTTGAGACCAAACCACTCAGGCTACTACCAATAATAGCTTAGACAAGTGTGGACCTTGAATGTAAACCCCTCATCTACGACATATCGTGGGTTTAATGTTTTTCGATGGAGCCTAGCATCTTGGAGACATGGTGCACCTTGCTTCTCCTCATGTTTCAATGGAGCCTACCTTGGACAAATGGTGGAGCATCCTTCTCTCCATGTTTCAATGGACCCTAGCTTAGACAAGGGGTGGACCTTTCCTTCTCTCTATGTTTCAATAGAGTTAGCTTGGACAAGTGGTGGACCTTGGAACCAAACCCCCATGTAAAACCTATCATGGTCATTCCAAGTAGTAAGAAAGAATAACCTTTAAGACGTAGCCTTATAGGTTGACAAGTGGTGGACCTTAACACCCACATATTCTTAATAAAAATGGTGAATCTTGAGACCAAACCACTCAGGCTACTAGCAATAATAGCTTGGACAAGTGGTGGACCTTGAATGTAAACCCCTCATCTACGAAATATCGTGGGTTTAATGTATTTCGATGGAGCCTAGCATCTTGGAGACATGTGCAGCAGCTTGCTTCTCGTCATGTTTCAATGGAGCCTATCTTGGACAAATGGTGGAGCATCCTTCTCTCCATGTTTCAATGGACCCTAGCTTGGACAAGTGGTGGACCTTTGTTTCTCTCTATGTTTCAATAGAGTTAGCTTGGACAAGTGGTGGACCTTGGAACCAAACCCCCATGTAAAACCTATCATGGTCACTCCAAGTGGTAATAAAGAATAACCTTTAAGATGTAGCCTTATAGGTTGGACAAGTGGTGGACCTTAACACGCGCATATTCTTAATATAATGACATAGAGTGGAAAAGTGGTGAATCTTGAGACCAAACCACTCAGGCTACTAGCAATAATAGCTTGGACAAGTGTGGACCTTGAATGTAAACCCCTCATCTACGACATATCGTGGGTTTAATGTTTTTCGATGGAGCCTAGCATCTTGGAGACATGGTGCACCTTGCTTCTCCTCATGTTTCAATGGAGCCTACCTTGGACAAATGGTGGAGCATCCTTCTCTCCATGTTTCAATGGACCCTAGCTTGACAAGGGGTGGACCTTTGCTTCTCTCTATGTTTCAATAGAGTTAGCTTGGACAAGTGTGGACCTTGGAACCAAACCCCCATGTAAAACCTATCATGGTCACTCCAAGTAGTAAGAAAGAATAACCTTTAAGATGTAGCCTTATAGGTTGGACAAGTGGTGGACCTTAACACCCACATATTCTTAATTAAAGTGGTGAATCTTGAGACCAAACCACTCAGGCTACTAGCAATAATAGCTTGGACAAGTGGTGGACCTTGAATGTAAACCCCTCATCTACGAATATCGTGGGTTTAATGTATTTCGATGGAGCCTAGCATCTTGGAGACATGGTGCAGCTTGCTTCTCGTCATGTTTCAATGGAGCCTATCTTGGACAAATGGTGGAGCATCCTTCTCTCCATGTTTCAATGGACCCTAGCTTGGACAAGTGGTGGACCTTTGTTTCTCTCTATGTTTCAATAGAGTTAGCTTGGACAAGTGGTGGACCTTGGAACCAAACCCCCATGTAAAACCTATCATGGTCACTCCAAGTGGTAATAAAGAATAACCTTTAAGATGTAGCCTTATAGGTTGGACAAGTGGTGGACCTTAACACGCGCATATTCTTAATATAAGACATAGAGTGGAAAAGTGGTGAATCTTGAGACCAAACCACTCAGGCTACTAGCAATAATAGCTTGGACAAGTGTGGACCTTGAATGTAAACCCCTCATCTACGACATATCGTGGGTTTAATGTTTTTCGATGGAGCCTAGCATCTTGGAGACATGGTGCACCTTGCTTCTCCTCATGTTTCAATGGAGCCTACCTTGGACAAATGGTGGAGCATCCTTCTCTCCATGTTTCAATGGACCCTAGCTTAGACAAGGGGTGGACCTTTGCTTCTCTCTATGTTTCAATAGAGTTAGCTTGGACAAGTGGTGGACCTTGGAACCAAACCCCCATGTAAAACCTATCATGGTCACTCCAAGTAGTAAGAAAGAATAACCTTTAAGATGTAGCCTTATAGGTTGGACAAGTGGTGGACCTTAACACCCACATATTCTTAATAAAAGTGGTGAATCTTGAGACCAAACCACTCAGGCTACTACCAATAATAGCTTGGACAAGTGTTGGACCTTGAATGTAAACCCCTCATCTACGACATATCATGGGTTTAATGTTTTTCGATGGAGCCTAGCATCTTGGAGACATGGTGCAGCTTGCTTCTCGTCATGTTTCAATGGAGCCTATCTTGGACAAATGGTGGAGCATCCTTCTCTCCATGTTTCAATGGACCCTAGCTTGGACAAGTGGTGGACCTTTGTTTCTCTCTATGTTTCAATAGAGTTAGCTTGGACAAGTGGTGGACCTTGGAACCAAACCCCCATGTAAAACCTATCATGGTCACTCCAAGTGGTAATAAAGAATAACCTTTAAGATGTAGCCTTATAGGTTGGACAAGTGGTGGATCTTAACACGCGCATATTCTTAATAAATGACATAGAGTGAAAAGTGGTGACTCTTGAGACCAAACCACTCAGGCTACTAGCAATAATAGCTTGGACAAGTGGTGGACCTTGAATGTACACCCCTCATCTACGACATATCGTGGGTTTAATGTTTTTCAATGGAGCTTAGCATCTTGGAGACATGGTGCACCTTGCTTCTCCTCATGTTTAAATGGAGCCTACCTTGGACAAATGGTGGAGCATCCTTCTCTCCATGTTTCAATGGACCCTAGCTTAGACAAGGGGTGGACCTTTGCTTCTCTCTATGTTTCAATAGAGTTAGCTTGGACAAGTGGTGGACCTTGGAACCAAACCCCCATGTAAAACCTATCATGGTCACTCCAAGTAGTAAGAAAGAATAACCTTTAAGATGTAGCCTTATAGGTTGGACAAGTGGTGGACCTTAACACCCACATATTCTTAATTTAATGACATAGAGTGAAAAAGTGGTGACTCTTGAGACCAAACCACTCAGGCTACTAGCAATAATAGCTTGGACAAGTGGTGGACCTTGAATGTACACCTCTCATCTACGACATATCGTGGGTTTAATGTTTTTCCATGGAGCTTAGCATCTTGGAGACATGGTGCACCTTGCTTCTCCTCATGTTTCAATGGAGCCTACCTTTGACAAATGGTGGAGCATCCTTCTCTCCATGTTTCAATGGACCCTAGCTTAGACAAGGGGTGGACCTTTGCTTCTCTCTATGTTTCAATAGAGTTAGCTTGGACAAGTGGTGGACCTTGGAACCAAACCCCCATGTAAAACCTATCATGGTCACTCCAAGTAGTAAGAAAGAATAACCTTTAAGATGTAGCCTTATAGGTTGGACAAGTGGTGGACCTTAACACCCACATATTCTTAATATAATGACATAGAGTAAAAAGTGGTGAATCTTGAGACCAAACCACTCAGGCTACTAGCAATAATAGCTTGGACAAGTGGTGGACCTTGAATGTAAACCCCTCATCTACGACATATCGTGGGTTTAATGTTTTTCGATGGAGCCTAGCATCTTGGAGACATGGTGCACCTTGCTTCTCCTCATGTTTCAATGGAGCCTACCTTGGACAAATGGTGGAGCATCCTTCTCTCCATGTTTCAATGGACCCTAGCTTAGACAAGGGTGGACCTTTGCTTCTCTCTATGTTTCAATAGAGTTAGCTTGGACAAGTGGTGGACCTTGGAACCAAACCCCCATGTAAAACCTATCATGGTCACTCCAAGTAGTAAGAAAGAATAACCTTTAAGATGTAGCCTTATAGGTTGGACAAGTGGTGGACCTTAACACCCACATATTCTTAATAAAAGTGGTGAATCTTGAGACCAAACCACTCAGGCTACTAGCAATAATAGCTTGGACAAGTGGTGGACCTTGAATGTAAACCCCTCATCTACGACATATCGTGGGTTTAATGTTTTCGATGGAGCCTAGCATCTTGGAGACATGGTGCACCTTGCTTCTCCTCATGTTTCAATGGAGCCTACCTTGGACAAATGGTGGAGCATCCTTCTCTCCATGTTTCAATGGACCCTAGCTTAGACAAGTGGTGGACCTTTGCTTCTCTCTATGTTTCAATAGAGTTAGCTTGGACAAGTGGTGGACCTTGGAACCAAACCCCCATGTAAAACCTATCATGGTCACTCCAAGTGGTAATAAAGAATAACCTTTAAGATGTAGCCTTATAGGTTGGACAAGTGGTGGACCTTAACACGCGCATATTCTTAATTAATGACATAGAGTGGAAAAGTGGTGAATCTTGAGACCAAACCACTCAGGCTACTAGCAATAATAGCTTGGACAAGTGGTGGACCTTGAATGTAAACCCCTCATCTACGACATATCGTGGGTTTAATGTTTTCGATGGAGCCTAGCATCTTGGAGACATGGTGCACCTTGCTTCTCCTCATGTTTCAATGGAGCCTACCTTGGACAAATGGTGGAGCATCCTTCTCTCCATGTTTCAATGGACCCTAGCTTAGACAAGGGTGGACCTTTGCTTCATCTCTCTATGTTCAATAGAGTTTAGCTTGGACAAGTGGTGGACTTTGGAACCAAACCCCCATGTAAAACCTATCATGGTCACTCCAAGTAGTAAGAAAGAATAACCTTTAAGATGTAGCCTTATAGGTTGGACAGTGGTGGACCTTAACACCCACATATTCTTAATTAAAGTGGTGAATCTTGAGACCAAACCACTCAGGCTACTAGCAATAATAGCTTGGACAAGTGGTGGACCTTGAATGTAAACCCCTCATCTACGAAATATCGTGGGTTTAAGTTTTTCGATGGAGCCTAGCATCTTGGAGACATGGTGCACGCTTGCTTCTCGTCATGTTTCAATGGAGCCTATCTTGGACAAATGGTGGAGCATCCTTCTCTCCATGTTTCAATGACCCTAGCTGGACAAGGTGGAACCTTTGTTTCTCTCTATGTTTCAATAAAGTTAGCTTGGACAAGTGGTGGACCTTGGACCAAACCCCCATGTAAAACCTATCATGGTCACCCAAGTGGTAATAAAGGATAACCTTTAAGATGTAGCCTTATAGGTTGGACAAGTGGTGGACCTTAACACGCGCATATTCCTTAATATATTACATAGAGTGGAAAGTGGTGAATCTTGGACCAAACCACTCAGGCTACACCAATAATAGCTTGGGTGGACAGTGTGGACTTGAATGTAAACCCCTCATCTACGACATATCGTGGTTTAATGTTTTTCGATGGAGCCTAGCATCTTGGAGACATGGTGCACCTTGCTTCTCCTCAATTTTCAATGGAGCCTACCTTGGACAAATGTGGAGCATCCTTCTCTCCATGTTTCAATGGACCCTAGCTTAGACAAGGGTGGACCTTTGTTCTCTCTATGTTTTCAATAGAGTTAGCTGGACAAGTGGTGGACCTTGGAACCAAACCCCCATGTAAAAACCTATCATGGTCACTCCAAGTAGTAAGAAAGAATAACCTTTAAGATGCCTTATAGGTTGGACAAGTGGTGGAACCTTAACACCCCATATTCTTAATAAGCAAGTGGTGAATCTTGAACCAAACCACCAGGCTACTAGCAATAATAGCTTGGACAAGTGGGGGACCTTGAATGTAAAACCCCTCATCTACGACATATCGATGGGTTTAATGTTTTTCGATGGAGCCTAGCATCTTGAGACATGTGCAACTTGCTTCTCGTCATGTTCAATGGAGCCTATCTTGACAAATGGTGGAGCATCCTTCTCTCCACCATGTTTTCAATGGACCCTAGCTTGGACAAGTGGGGGAGACCTTTGTTTCTCTCTATGTTTCAATAGAGTTGCTTGGACAAGTGGTGGACCTTGGAACCAACCCCCATGTAAAACCTATCATGGTCACTCCAAGTGTAATAAAAAGATAACCTTTAAGATGGTAGCCTTATAGGTGGACAAGTGGTGGACCATAACAACGCGCATATTCTTAATATAATGACATAGAGTGAAAAGTGGTGACTCTGAGACCAAACCACTCAGGCTACTAGCAATAATAGCTTGGACAAGTGGTGGACCTTGAATGTAACCCCTCATCTACGACATATCGTGGGTTTAATGTTTTTTCGATGGAGCCTAGCACTTGGAGACATGGTGCCTTGCTTCTCCTCATGTTTCAATGGAGCCTACCTTGGACAAATGGTGGAGCATCCTTCTCTCCATGTTTCAATGGACCCTAGCTAGACAAGGGTTGACCTTTGCTTCTCTCTAGTTTCAATAGAGTTAGCTTGGACAAGTGGTGGACCTTGGAACCAAACCCCCATGTTAAAACCTATCATGGTCACTCCAAGTAGTAAGAAAGAAAACCTTTAAGATGTAGCCTATAGGTTGGACAAGTGGTGGACCTTAACACCCCATATTCTTAATTTAATGACATAGAGTGAAAAAGTGGTGATCTTGAGACCAAACCACTCAGGCTACTAGCAATAATTGCTTGGACAAGTGGTGGACCTTTATGTACACCCTCATTCTACGACATATTCGGGTTAATGTTTTTCGATGGAGCTTAGCATCTTGGAGACATGGTGCACCTTGCTTCCCTCATGTTTCAATGGAGCCTACCTTGGACAAATGGTGGAGCATCCTCTCTCCATGTTTCATGGACCCTAGCTTAGACAAGGTGGACCTGCTTCTCTCTATGTTTCAATAGAGTTAGCTTGGACAAGTGGTGGACCTTTGGAACCAAACCCCCATGTAAAACCTATCATGGTCACACCAAGTATAAGAAAGAATAACCTTTAAGATGTAGCCTTATAGGTTGGACAATGGTGGACCTTAACACGCGCATATTCTTAATTTAATGACATAGAGTGAAAAAGTGGTGAATCTTGAGACCAAACCACTCAGGCTACTAGCAATAATAGCTTGGACAAGTGGTGGACCTTGAATGTAAAACCCTCATCTACGAAATATCGTGGTTTAATGTATTTTTCGATGGAGCCTAGCATCTTGGAGACATGGTGCACCTTGATTCTCCTCATGTTTCAATGGAGCCTATCTTGGACAAATGGTGGAGCATCCTTCTCTCCATGTTTCAATGGACCCTAGCTTGGACAAGTGGTGGACCTTTGCTTCTCTCTATGTTTCAATAGAGTTAGCTTGGACAAGTGGTGGACCTTGGAACCAAACCCCCATGTAAAACCTATCATGGTCACTCCAAGTGGTAAGAAAGAATAACCTTTAAGATGTAGCCTTATAGGTTGGACAAGTGGTGGACCTTAAACACGCGCATATTCTTATATAATGACATAGAGTGGAAAAGTGGTGAATCTTGAGACCAAACCACTCAGGCTACTAGCAATAATAGCTTGGACAAGTGGTGGACCTTGAATGTAAACCCCTCATCTACGACTATCGTGGGTTTAATGTTTTTCGATGGAGCCTAGCATCTTGGAGACATGGTGCACCTTGCTTCTCGTCATGTTTCAATGGAGCCTACCTTGGACAAATGGTGGAGCATCCTCTCTCCATGTTTCAATGGACCCTAGCTTAGACAAGGGGTGGACCTTTGCTTCTCTCTATGTTTCAATAAGTTAGCTTGGACAAGTGGTGGACCTTGGAACCAAACCCCCATGTAAAACCTATCATGGTCACTCCAAGTAGTAAGAAAGAATAACCTTTAAGATGTAGCCTTATAGGTTGGACAAGTGGTGGACCTTAACACCCACCTATTCTTAATAAAAGTGGTGAATCTTGAGACCAAACCACTCAGGCTACTAGCAATAATAGCTTGGACAAGTGGTTGGACCTTGAATGTAAACCCCTCATCTACGACATATCGTGGGTTTAATGTTTTTCGATGGAGCCTAGCATCTTGGAGACATGGTGCAGCTTGCTTCTCGTCATGTTTCCAATGGAGCCTATCTTGGACAAATGGTGGGAGCATCCTTCTCTCCATGTTTCAATGGACCCTAGCTTGGACAAGTGGTGGACCTTTGTTTCTCTCTATGTTTCAATAGAGTTAGCTTGGACAAGTGGTGGACCTTGGAACCAAACCCCCATGTAAACTATCATGGTCACTCCAAGTGGTAATAAAGAATAACCTTTAAGATGTAGCCTTATAGGTTGGACAAGTGGTGGACCTTAACACGCGCATATTCTTAATATAATGACATAGAGTGGAAAAGTGGTGAATCTTGAGACCAAACCACTCAGCTACTAGCAATAATAGCTTGGACAAGTGTGGGACCTTGAATGTAAACCCCTCATCTACGACATATCGTGGGTTTAATGTTTTTCGATGGAGCCTAGCATCTTGGAGACATGGTGCACCTTGCTTCTCCTCATGTTTCAATGGAGCCTACCTTGGACAAATGGTGGAGCATCCTTCTCTCCATGTTTCAATGGACCCTAGCTTGGACAAGGGTGGACCTTTGCTTCTCTCTATGTTTCAATAGAGTTAGCTTGGACAAGTGGTGGACCTTGGAACCAAACCCCCATGTAAAACCTATCATGGTCACTCCAAGTAGTAAGAAAGAATAACCTTTAAGATGTAGCCTTATAGGTTGGACAAGTGGTGGACCTTAACACCCACATATTCTTAATTTAATGACATAGAGTGAAAAAGTGGTGACTCTTGAGACCAAACCACTCAGGCTACTAGCAATAATAGCTTGGACAAGTGGTGGACCTTGAATGTACACCTCTCATCTACGACATATCGTGGGTTTAATGTTTTTCCATGGATCTTAGCATCTTGGAGACATGGTGCACCTTGCTTCTCCTCATGTTTCAATGGAGCCTACCTTTGACAAATGGTGGAGCATCCTTCTCTCCATGTTTCAATGGACCCTAGCTTAGACAAGGGGTGGACCTTTGCTTCTCTCTATGTTTCAATAGAGTTAGCTTGGACAAGTGGTGGACCTTGGAACCAAACCCCCATGTAAAACCTATCATGGTCACTCCAAGTGGTAATAAAGAATAACCTTTAAGATGTAGCCTTATAGGTTGGACAAGTGGTGGACCTTAAACCCCCATATTCTTAATATAATGACATAGAGTGAAAAAGTGGTGAATCTTGAGACCAAACCACTCAGGCTACTAGCAATAATAGCTTGGACAAGTGGTGGACCTTGAATGTAAACCCCTCATCTACGACATATCGTGGGTTTAATGTTTTTCGATGGAGCTTAGCATCTTGGAGACATGGTGCACCTTGCTTCTCCCATGTTTTAATGGAGCCTACCTTGGACAAATGGTGGAGCATCCTTCTCTCCATGTTTCAATGGACCCTAGCTTAGACAAGGGGGTGGACCTTGCTTCTCTCTATGTTTCAATAGAGTAGCTTGGACAAGTGGTGGACCTTGGAACCAAACCCCCATGTAAAACCTATCATGGTCACTCCAAGTGGTAAGAAAGAATAACCTTTAAGATGTAGCCTTATAGGTTGGACAAGTGGTGGACCTTAACACCACATATTCTTAATTTAATGACATAGAGTGAAAAAGTGGTGAATCTTGAGACCAAACCACTCAGGCTACTAGCAATAATAGCTTGGACAAGTGGTGGACCTTGAATGTAAACCCCTCATCTACGACATATCGTGGTTTAATGTTTTTCGATGGAGCCTAGCATCTTGGAGACATGGTGCACCTTGCTTCTCCTCATGTTTCAATGGAGCCTACCTTGGACAAATGGTGGAGCATCCTTCTCTCCATGTTTCAATGGACCCTAGCTTAGACAAGGGTGTGACCTTTGCTTCTCTCTATGTTTCAATAGAGTTAGCTTGGACAAGTGGTGGACCTTGGAACCAAACCCCCATGTAAAACCTATCATGGTCACTCCAAGTAGTAAGAAAGAATAACCTTTAAGATGTAGCCTTATAGGTTGGACAAGTGGTGGACCTTAACACCCACATATTCTTAATAATGACATAGAGTGAAAAAGTGGTGAATCTTGAGACCAAACCACTCAGGCTACTAGCAATAATAGCATTGGACAAGTGTGGACCTTGAATGTACACCCATATCTACGACATATCGTGGGTTTAATGTTTTTCGATGGAGCCTAGCATCTTGGAGACATGGTGCACCTTGCTTCTCCTCATGTTTCAATGGAGCCTAATCTTTGGACTAATGGTGGAGCATCCTTCTCTCCATGTTTTCAATGGACCCTAGCTTAGACAAGGGGTGGACCTTTGCTTCTCTCTATGTTTCAATAGAGTTAGCTTGGACAAGTGGTGGACCTTGGAAACCAAACCCCCATGAAAACCTATCATGTCACTCCAAGTAGTAAGAAAGAATAACCTTTAAGATGTAGCCTTATAGGTGGACAAGTGGTGGACCTTAACACCCACATATTCTTAATAATAGTGGTGACTCTTGGACCAACCACTCAGGCTACTAGCACTAATAGCTTGGACAAGTTGGTGGACCTGAATGTACACCCTCAACACGACATATCGTGGGTTTAATGTATTTCGATGGAGCTTAGCATCTTGGAGACATGGTGCACCTTGCTTCTCCTCATGTTTAAATGGGAGCCTACCTTGGACAAATGGTGGAGCATCCTTCTCTCCATGTTTCAATGGACCCTAGCTTACAAGGGTGGACCTTTGCTTCTCTCATGTTATCAATAGAGTTAGCTTGGACAAGTTGTGACCTTGGAACCAAACCCCCATGTAAAACCTATCATGGTCACTCCAAGTGTAATACAGAATAACCTTTAAGATGTAGCCTTATAGGTTGGACAAGTGGTGGACCTTAACACACGCATATTCTTAATATAATGACATAGAGTGGAAAAGTGGTGAATCTTGAGACCAAACCACTCAGGCTACTAGCAATAATAGCTTGGACAAGTGTTGACCTTGAATGTAAACCCTCATCTACGACATATCGTGGGTTTAATGTTTTTCGATGGAGCCTAGCATCTTGGAGACATGGTGCACCTTGCTTCTCCTCATGTTTCAATGGAGCCTACCTTGGACAAATGGTGGAGCATCCTTCTCTCCATGTTTCAATGGACCCTAGCTTAGACAAGGGGTGGACCTTTGCTTCTCTCTATGTTTCAATAGAGTTAGCTTGGACAAGTGGTGGACCTTGGAACCAAACCCCCATGTAAAACCTATCATGGTCACTCCAAGTAGTAAGAAAGATAAACCTTTAAGATGTAGCCTTATAGGTTGGACAAGTGGTGGACCTTAACACCCACATATTCTTAATAAAAGTGGTGAATCTTGAGACCAAACCACTCAGGCTACTACAATAATAGCTTGGACAAGTGGTGGACCTTGAATGTAAACCCCTCATCTACGAATATCGTGGGTTTAATGTATTTCGATGGAGCCTAGCATCTTGGAGACATGGTGCAGCTTGCTCTCGTCATGTTTCAATGGAGCCTATCTTGGACAAATGGTGGAGCATCCTTCTCTCCATGTTTCAATGGACCCTAGCTTGACAAGTGGTGGACCTTTGTTTCTCTCTATGTTTCAATAGAGTTAGCTTGGACAAGTGGTGGACCTTGAACCCAAACCCCATGTAAAACCTATCATGGTCACTCCAAGTGGTAAAAAGAATAACCTTAAGATGTAGCCTTATAGGTTGGACAAGTGGTGGACCTTAACACGCGCATATTCTTAATATAATGACATAGAGTGAAAAGTGGTGAATCTTGAGACCAAACCACTACTCAGGCTACTACCAATAATAGCTTGGACAAGTGTGGACCTTGAATGTAAACCCCTCATCTACGACATATCGTGGGTTTAATGTTTTTTCGATGGAGCCTAGCATCTTGGAGACATGGTGCACCTTGCTTCTCCTCATGTTTCAATGGAGCCTACCTTGGACAAATGGTGGAGCATCCTTCTCTCCATGTTTCAATGGACCCTAGCTTAGACAAGGGTGGACCTTTGCTTCTCTCTATGTTTCAATAGAGTTAGCTTGGACAAGTGGTGGACCTTGGAACCAAACCCCCATGTAAAACCTATCATGGTCACTCCAAGTAGTAAGAAAGAATAACCTTTAAGATGTAGCCATATAGGTTGGACAAGTGGTGGACCTTAACACCCACATATTCTTAATAAAGTGGTGAATCTTGAGACCAAACCACTCAGGCTACTAGCAATAATAGCTTGGACAAGTGGTGGACCTTGAATGTAAACCCCTCATCTACGAAATATCGTGGGTTTAATGTATTTCGATGGAGCCTAGCATCTTGGAGACATGGTGCACCTTGCTTCTCCGTCATGTTTCAATGGAGCCTATCTTGGACAAATGGTGGAGCATCCTTCTCTCCATGTTTCAATGGACCCTAGCTTGGACAAGTGGTGGACCTTTGTTTCTCTCTATGTTTCAATAGAGTTAGCTTGGACAAGTGGTGGACCTTGGAACCAAACCCCCATGTAAAACCTATCATGGTCACTCCAAGTGGTAATAAAGAATAACCTTTAAGATGTAGCCTTATAGGTTGGACAAGTGGTGGACCTTAACACGCGCATATTCTTAATATAAACATAGAGTGGAAAAGTGTGAATCTTGAGACCAAACCACTCAGGCTACTAGCAATAATAGCTTGGACAAGTGTGTGACCTTGAATGTAAACCCCTCATCTACGACATATCGTGGGTTTAATGTTTTTCGATGGAGCCTAGCATCTTGGAGACATGGTGCACCTTGCTTCTCCTCATGTTTCAATGGAGCCTACCTTGGACAAATGGTGGAGCATCCTTCTCTCCATGTTTCAATGGACCCTAGCTTAGACAGGGGTGGACCTTTGCTTCTCTCTATGTTTCAATAGAGTTAGCTTGGACAAGTGGTGGACCTTGGAACCAAACCCCCATGTAAAACCTATCATGGTCACTCCAAGTGGTAAGAAAGAATAACCTTTAAGAGTAGCCTTATAGGTTGACAAGTGGTGGACCTTAACACCCACATATTCTTAAAAAAGTGGTGAATCTTGAGACCAAACCACTCAGGCTACTAGCAATAATAGCTTGGACAAGTGGTGGACTTGAATGTAAACCCCTCATCTACGACATATCGTGGGTTTAATGTTTTCGATGGAGCCTAGCATCTTGGAGACATGGTGCAGCTTGCTTCTCCTCATGTTTCAATGGAGCCTACCTTGGACAAATGGTGGAGCATCCTTCTCTCCATGTTTCAATGGACCCTAGCTTAGACAAGGGGTGGACCTTTGCTTCTCTCTATGTTTCAATAGAGTTAGCTTGGACAAGTGGTGGACCTTGAACCAAACCCCCATGTAAAACCTATCATGGTCACTCCAAGTGGTAAGAAAGAATAACCTTTAAGATGTAGCCTTATAGGTTGGACAAGTGGTGGACCTTAACACCGCATATTCTTAATATAATGACATAGAGTGAAAAGTGGTGAATCTTGAGACCAAACCACTCAGGCTACTAGCAATAATAGCTTGGACAAGTGGTGGACCTTGAATGTAAACCCCTCATCTACGACATATCGTGGGTTTAATGTTTTTCGATGGAAGGAGCCTACACTTGGAGACATGGTGCACCTTGCTTCTCCTCATGTTTCAATGGGCCTACCTTGGACAAATGGTGGAGCATCCTTCTCTCCATGTTTCAATGGACCCTAGCTTAGACAAGGGGTGGACCTTTGCTTCTCTCTATGTTTCAATAGAGTTAGCTTGGACAAGTGGTGGACCTTGGAACCAAACCCCCATGTAAAACCTATCATGGTCACTCCAAGTGGTAAAAGAATAACCTTTAAGATGTAGCCTTATAGGTTGGACAAGTGGTGGACCTTAACACCCGCATATTCTTAATATAATGACATAGAGTGAAAAAGTGGTGAATCTTGAGACAAACCACTCAGGCTACTAGCAATAATAGCTTGGACAAGTGGTGGACCTTGAATGTAAACCCCTCATCTACGACATATCGTGGGTTAATGTTTTTCGATGGAGCCTAGCATCTTGGAGACATGGTGCACCTTGCTTCTCCTCATGTTTCAATGGAGCCTACCTTGGACAAATGGTGGAGCATCCTTCTCTCCATGTTTCAATGGACCCTAGCTTAGACAAGGGTGGACCTTTGCTTCTCTCTATGTTTCAATAGAGTTAGCTTGGACAAGTGGTGGACCTTGGAACCAAACCCCCATGTAAAACCTATCATGGTCACTCCAAGTAGTAAGAAAGAATAACCTTTAAGATGTAGCCTTATAGGTTGGACAAGTGGTGGACCTTAACACCCACATATTCTTAATATAAAGTGGTGAATCTTGAGACCAAACCACTCAGTGCTACTAGCAATAATAGCTTGGACAAGTGTGGACCTTGAATGTAAACCCCTCATCTACGAAATATCGTGGGTTTAATGTTTTTCGATGGAGCCTAGCATCTTGGAGACATGGTGCAGCTTGCTTCTCCTCATGTTTCAATGGAGCCTATCTTGGACAAATGGTGGAGCATCCTTCTCTCCATGTTTCAATGGACCCTAGCTTGGACAAGTGGGGACCTTTGCTTCTCTCTATGTTTCAATAGAGTTAGCTTGGACAAGTGGTGGACCTTGGAACCAACCCCCATGTAAAACCTATCATGGTCACTCCAAGTGGTAATAAAGAATAACCTTATAGATGTAGCCTTATAGGTTGGACAAGTGGTGGACCTTAACACCGCACATATTCTTAATATAATGACATAGAGTGGAAAAGTGGTGAATCTTGAGACCAAACAACTCAGGCTACTAGCAATAATAGCTTGGACAAGTGGTGGACCTTGAATGTACACCCCTCATCTACGACATATCGTGGGTTTAATGTTTTTCGATGGAGCCTAGCATCTTGGAGACATGGTGCACCTTGCTTCTCCTCATGTTTCAATGGAGCCTACCTTGGACAAATGGTGGAGCATCCTTCTCTCCATGTTTCAATGGACCCTAGCTTAGACAAGGGGTGGACCTTTGCTTCTCTCTATGTTTCAATAGAGTTAGCTTGGACAAGTGGTGGACCTTGGAACCAAACCCCCATGTAAAACCTATCATGGTCACTCCAAGTAGTAAGAAAGAATAACCTTTAAGATGTAGCCTTATAGGTTGGACAAGTGGTGGACCTTAACACCCCATATTCTTAATAAAAGTGGGTGAATCTTGAGACCAAACCACTCAGGCTACTAGCAATAATAGCTTGGACAAGTGGTGGACCTTGAATGTAAACCCCTCATCTACGAAATATCGTGGGTTTAATGTTTTCGATGGAGCCTAGCATCTTGGAGACATGGTGCAGCTTGCTTCTCGTCATGTTTCAATGGAGCCTATCTTGGACAATGGTGAGCATCCATCCTTCTCTCCATGTTTCAATGGACCCTAGCTTGGACAAGTGGTGGACCTTTGTTTCTCTCTATGTTTCAATAGAGGTTGGACAAGTGGTGTAACCCTATCATGGTTGGAATCAATTGGTGTGGACCTTAACACGCGCATATTCTTAATATAATGACATAGAGTGGAAAAGTGGTGAATCTTGAGACCAAACCACTCAGGCTACTAGCAATAATAGCTTGGACAAGTGGTGGACCTTGAATGTAAACCCCTCATCTACGACATATCGTGGGTTTAATGTTTTTCGATGGAGCCTAGCATCTTGGAGACATGGTGCACCTTGCTTCTCCTCATGTTTCAATGGAGCCTATACCTTGGACAAATGGTGGAGCATCCTTCTCCATGTTTCAATGGACCCTAGCTTGGACAAGGGTGGACCTTTGCTTCTCTCTATGTTTCAATAGAGTTAGCTTGGACAAGTGGTGGACCTTGGAACCAAACCCCCATGTAAAACCTATCATGGTCACTCCAAGTAGTAAGAAAGAATAACCTTTAAGATTAGCCTTATAGGTTGGACAAGTGGTGGACCTTAACACCCACATATTCTTAATAAAAGTGGTGAATCTTGAGACCAAACCACTCAGGCTACTAGCAATAATAGCTATGACAAGTGGTGGACCTTGAATGTAAACCCCTTATCTACGAAATATCGTGGGTTTAATGTATTTCGATGGAGCCTAGCATCTTGGAGACATGGTGCAGCTTGCTTCTCGTCATGTTTCAATAGAGCCTATCTTGTACAAATGGTGGAGCATCCTTCTCTCCATGTTTGAATGGACCCTAGCTTGGACAAGTGGTGGACCTTTGTTTCTCTCTATGTTTCAATAGAGTTAGGTTGGACAAGTGGTGGACCTTGGAACCAAACCGCCATGTAAAACCTATCATGGTCACTCCAAAGTGGTAATAAAGAATAACCTTTAAGATGTAGCCTTATAGGTTGGACAAGTGGTGGACCTTAACACGCGTATATTCTTAATATAATGACATAGAGTGGAAAAGTGGTGAATCTTGAGAGCAAACCACTCAGGCTACTACGAATAATAGCTTGGACAAGTGTGGACCTTGAATGTAAACCCCTCATCTACGACATATCGTGGGTTAATGTTTATTTCGATGGAGCCTAGCATCTTGGAGACATGGTGCACCTTGCTTCTCCTCATGTTTCAATGGAGCCTACCTTGGACAAATGGTGGAGCATCCTTCTCTCCATGTTTCAATGGACCCTAGCTTAGACAAGGGGTGGACCTTTGCTTCTCTCTATGTTTCAATAGAGTTAGCTTGGACAAGTGGTGGACCTTGGAACCAAACCCCCATGTAAAACCTATCATGGTCACTCCAAGTAGTAAGAAAGAATAACCTTTAAGATGTAGCCTTATAGGTTGGACAAGTGGTGGACCTTAACACCCACATATTCTTAATAAAAGTGGTGAATCTTGAGACCAAACCACTCAGGCTACTAGCAATAATAGCTTGGACAAGTGGTGGACCTTGAATGTAAACCCCATCTACGAAATATCGTGGGTTTAATGTATTTCGATGGAGCCTAGCATCTTGGAGACATGGTGCAGCTTGCTTCTCGTCATGTTTCAATGGAGCCTATCTTGGACAAATGGTGGAGCATCCTTCTCTCCATGTTTCAATGGACCCTAGCTTGGACAAGTGGTGGACCTTTGTTTCTCTCTATGTTTCAATAGAGTTAGCTTGGACAAGTGGTGGACCTTGGAACCAAACCCCCATGTAAAACCTATCATGGTCACTCCAAGTGGTAATAAAGAATAACCTTTAAGATGTAGCCTTATAGGTTGGACAAGTGGTGGACCTTAACACGCGCATATTCTTAATATAATGACATAGAGTGAAAAGTGGTGAATCTTGAGACCAAACCACTCAGGCTACTAGCAATAATAGCTTGGACAAGTGGTGGACCTTGAATGTAAACCCCTCATCTATGACATATCGTGGGTTTAATGTTTTTCGATGGAGCCTAGCATCTTGGAGACATGGTGCACCTTGCTTCTCCTCATGTTTCAATGGAGCCTACCTTGGACAAATGGTGGAGCATCCTTCTCTCCATGTTTCAATGGACCCTAGCTTAGACAAGGGGTGGACCTTTGTTTCTCTCTATGTTTCAATAGAGTTAGCTTGGACAAGTGGTGGACCTTGGAACCAAACCCCCATGTAAAACCTATCATGGTCACTCCAAGTGGTAATAAAGAATAACCTTTAAGATGTAGCCTTATAGGTTGGACAAGTGGTGGACCTTAACACGCGCATATTCTTAATATAATGACATAGAGTGGAAAAGTGGGAATCTTGAGACCAAACCACTCAGGCTACTACAATAATAGCTTGGACAAGTGTTGGACCTTGAATGTAAACCCCTCATCTACGACATATCGTGGTTTAATGTTTTTCGATGGAGCCTAGCATCTTGGAGTCATGGTGCATGTGCATTGCCTTGATCTCCTCATGTTTCAATGGAGCCTACCTTGGACAAATGGTGGAGCATCCTTCTCTCCATGTTTCAATGGACCCTAGCTTAGAACAAGGGGTGGACTTTGGTTTCTCTATGTTTCAATAGAGTTAGCTTGACAAGTGGTGGACCTTGGAACCAAACCCCATGTAAAACTATCATGGTCACTCCAAGTAGTAAGAAAGAATAACCTTTAAGAGTAGCCTTATAGTTGGACAAGTGGTGGACCTTAACACCCACATATTCTTAATAAAAGTGGTGAATCTTGAGACCAAACCACTCACGCAAAAAGCAATAATAGCTAGGGATACCCAATTAAGATATAGTCTTTCAGGGTGAGAAATGAGAAAAACCAAATAAAAAACCATTCAGATATAGTCTTATAGGTTGGACAAGTGGTGGACCTTAACACCAGATATTCTAAGTATAACGATAGAGAGTGGAAAAGTGGTGAAACTTGAGAGCAAACCACTCATGCTACTAGCGATAATAGGTTGGACAAATTGTTGACCTTGAATGTAAACCCCATGTACAAAATAACGTGGTTTTAAGGTATTTCGATGGAGTCTAGCATCTTGGAGACATGGTGCACCTTGCTTCTCCTCATGTTTCAATGGAGTCTATCTTGACAAATGGTGGAGCATCCTTCTCTCCATGTTTCAATAGACCCTAGCTTAGACAAGTGGTGGACCTTTGCTTCTCTCTATGTTTCAATAGAGTTAGCTTGGACAAGTGGTGGACCTTGGAACCAAACCCCCATGTAAACCTTTCATGGTCACTCCAAGTGGTCAGAAAGAATAACCATTAAGATATAGTCTTATAGGTTGGACAAGTGGTGGACCTTAATACCCAAATATTCTTATATAATGACACAGAGTGAAAAAGTGGTGAATCTTGAGACCAAACCCACATGCTACTAGCGGTTAATAGGTTGGACAACTGGTGACCTTGAATGTAAACCTTCCATGTTTCATATAGTAGCTTAGCCCGGGCAAATGGTGGAGCATCCATCTCTCCATGTTTCAATGGAGCCTAGCTTGGACAAGTGGTGGACCTTTGCTTCTCTCTATGAGAAGAATAGAGTTAGCTTGGATAAGTGGTGGACCTTGGAAACCAAACCCCCATGTAAAACATATCATGGACATTTCAAGTGGTGAGAAAGAATACCCTTTAAGATATACGCTTATAGGTTGGACAAGTGGTCGACCTTAACACCTAGATCTTCTTTATATAATGACATAGAGTGGAAAAGTGGTGAATCTTGAGACCAAACCACTCATGCTACTAGGGATAATAGCTTGGAAAGTGACTGACCTTGACGTTAAACCCCACATGTAAACAATATCGTGGGTTTAAGGTATTTCAATGGATCCTAGAATCTTGGAGACATGGTGCAACTTGCTTCTTTTCATGTTTCAATGAAGCCTATCTTCCACCAATGGGGGATCATCCTTCTCTAAAAGCCTAGCTTGGACAAGTGGTGGACCTTTGCTTCTCTCTATGTTTCCATAGAGTTAGCTTGGACAAGTGGTGGACCTTGAAACCAACCCCCATGTAAAACATATCATGGTCATTCCAAGTGGTGAGAAAGAATACCCTTTAAGATCTAGCCTTATAGGTTCAAGTGGTGGACCTTAGAACCAAGATATTCTAATATAATGACAAAGAGTGGAAAAGTGGTAAATCTTGAGACCCAACCACTCATGCTACTAGGATAATAGGTTGGACAAGTGGTGGACCTTGACGTAAACCCCACATGTAAACTATATCATGGGTTTGAGGTATTTCAATGGAGCCTAGCATCTTGGAGACATGGTGTAGCTTGCTTCTCTTCATGTTTCAATGGAGCGTATCTTGGACAAATGGTGGAGCATCCTTCTCTCCATGTTTCAATGGACCCTAGCTTGGACAAGTGGTGGACCTTTGATTCTCTCTATGTTTCAATAGAGTTAGCTTGGACAAGTGGTGGACCTTGAAACAAAACCCCCATGTAAAACCTATGCTGGTCACTCCAAGTGGTGAGAAAGAATAACCCTTAATATAGCCTTATAGGTTGGACAAGTGGTGGACCTTAACACCCAAATATTCTTAATATAATGACATAGAGTGAAAAAGTGGTGAATCTTGAGACCAAACCACTCATGCTACTAGCGTTAATAGGTTGGACAAGTGGTGGACCTTGAATGTAAACCCCCCATGTTTCAATAGAGTTAGCTTCGACAAATGGTAGAGGATCCTTCTCTCCATGTTTCAATGGAGCCTAGCTTGGACAAGTGGTGGACCTTTGTTTCTCTCTATGTTTCAATAGAGTTAGCTTGGACAAGTGGTGGACCTTGGAGCCAAACCCCCATGTAAAACATATCATGGACATTTCAAGTGGTGAGAAAGAATACCCTTTAAGATATACCCTTATAGGTTGGACAAGTGGTCGACCTTAACACCCAGATCTTCTTAACGTAATGACATAGAGTGGAAAAGTGGTGAATCTTGAGACCAAACCACTCATGCTACTAGAGATAATAGGTTGGACAAGTGGTGGACCTTGAATGTAAACTCCCCATGTACAAAATATCATGGGTTTAAGGTATTTCAATGGATCTTAGCATCTTGGAGACATGGTGCAGCTTGCTTCTCTTCATGTTTCAATGGAGCCTATCTTGGACAAATGGTGGAGCATCCTTCTCTCCATGTTTCAATGGACCCTAGCTTAGACAAGTGGTGGACCTTTGCTTCTCTCTATGTTTCAATAGAGTTAGCTTGGACAAGTGGTGGAACTTGGAACCAAACCCCCATGTAAAACCTATCATGGTCATTCCAAGTGGTGAGAAAGAATACCCTTTAAGATATAGCCTTATAGGTTGGACAAGTGGTGGACCTTAACACCCAGATCTTCTTAATATAATGACATAGAGTGGAAAAGTGGTGAATCTTGACATCAAACCACTCATGCTACTAGTGATAATAGGTTGGACAAGTGGTGGACCTTGAATGTAAACCCCCCATGTACGAAATATCATGGGTTTAAGATATTTCAATGGAGCCTAGCATTTTGGAGACATGGTGCAGCTTGCTTCTCTTCATGTTTCAATCAAACCTGGCTTGGACAAATGGTGGAGCATCCTTCTCTCCATGTTTCAATGGAGCCTAGCTTGGACAAGTGGTGGACCTTTGATTCTCTCTATGTTTCAATAGAGTTAGCTTGGACAAGTGGTGGACCTTGGAACCATACCCCTATGTAAAACCCATCATGTGCATTCCAAGT
Source organism: Adiantum capillus-veneris (assembly GCF_014529385.1). Taxonomy (NCBI): domain Eukaryota; kingdom Viridiplantae; phylum Streptophyta; class Polypodiopsida; order Polypodiales; family Pteridaceae; genus Adiantum; species Adiantum capillus-veneris. The sequence goes on from NC_140953.1 coordinate 98,718,983, forward strand.
GGTGGTAAATAATACCATTTAAGATATAGCCTTATAGGTTGGACAAGTGGTGGACCTTAACACCCAGATCTTCTTAATATAATGACATAGAGTGGAAAAGTGGTGAATCTTGAGACCAAACCACTCATGCTACTAGGGATAATAGGTTGGACAAGTGGTGGACCTTGAATTTAAACCCCACATATACAAAATATCATGGGTTTAAGGTATTTCAATGGAGCCTAGCATCTCAAAGACATGGTGCATCTTGCTTCTCTTCATGTTTCAATGGAGCCTATTTTGGACAAATGGTGGAGCATCCTTCTCTCCATGTTTCAATGGACCCTAGATTGGACAAGTGGTGGACCTTTGCTTCTCTCTATGTTTCAATATAGTTAGCCTATATTAGACAATTAGTAGACCTCCAATCTCTCCATGTTGTCTAGAGCTAAGCTTGGACAAGTGGTGGACCTTACTTCTCCCTTCCCTTAGTTTACTAGCTTAAATGATCACTATGTATACTTGCTTAGATCTAGCTTGAACAAGTGGTGGAACTTGTATTCACACAAACTTAATCCATTACAAAAAAGTATATGTTAAAATAACATTTGGTTTTTTTTGTTTCAGGAAAGATGGCTCCAAAAAAACAGGTTGCAAGGGTTGCTGTCTCAGTTGACTATACTTGCAATGATCTTAGGAAATGGTATTTGGACATACATGGTATAGAGGGTGCACAATTTCATAAGGTGCATCTATTTATTGCCAAAAAGGAGAATGACAGCTTGTTTGAAGATGTTGGACAAGTTGTGGAAGCATCTGTCTCTGTAGTTGATAGTCATCCAGAGGTGGAATGCATTGACATTCTAGTTCCAATGAATCTAGAATTTCAACTATCTCCAGGAGCATATGCATTGGAGCGCATGTCTAGAAACAAAGAAGAGACAATGTTTTCTCGAGGATGGAAGTTTGCAGAATCAAATCCAAATATCACAGCAGATCAACTTCAAAGCTCCATCATTGCCACACTACAACGAAAAAAGGTGAAAGCTTCACGACCACCATCCACAAAGAAGCAAGCAAAAGTGCAGAAAGTAGAAGCTAAGCGAACTAGTTCCATTTTGGATGTAGACAAGGCATCTTTGGCATCCTCATCAACAGAGGGTTCAATGTCAAAGATGAGAATTGTGGATCCAGATGTTTTAGAAGCTGAGGCCATGAAAGGACAAGAAAAAGATACAGGTGGAATGAATAAGTACATAAATTATTTTCCTTTCCAATATAGGGAATTTGATATCCCTATTCAAAATTGTTGGCTTGCTCCTGATCACTATAATGCACGTATTATGGATAAAAAACACGCTGAAAGTGTGTTATTTGGATTTTCACGGAGTACGACCAAGCCTGCAGCATGTGCATATTTGATGCCTGTTCGAAATGCAAAATCAAAGAAGGGGACTCCTTTGGCAGTAGAAGAGGTAGAGGAGCAAAAAATTAAAGATTATCATTATTGGATTCTTGATGGGCAGCATTCAATCTATGCTGCAAAAGTTTTGCTTCACAATGAACAAAACAACAAAGAGATCTTTGAAAGACTGATTAGCGTGTATAAATTTAGAAAGGCTCGCATTGTTGTGAATGCTCCTCCATTTGTTGCAACTGCTATATCTGCCATTGCAAATGAGGAGGCTCAGGCATTGTATGTCAAGCAACCTTACAGCCAAATATTGAGACATTTACGGAGTCAATGGATCTTCTCAGGACGACCACCAAAGGCAGCAAGTGGAATTGCAGAGGGACATGCATCTCGTGCCGGATGGGATGTAAGTTATTTTCTTTGTCTTTTTGATAGTGTTTAATTAACAAATCTTGCTCAATAGTTTAATTATTTCTCTATTTCTTTTTAGGCTTTTCTTCGATTGGCAAGAATGAGTGCAGCAGCAAGTTGGATTGCTAAACAGGCACACATGGTCACGTACTCTGATTTAGTTTATGATTGCTGGATAGAAATCATTGAAAATCTAGAAGAGGAGAATAAGAAACCCCCAACAACTGTATTTAGATACCTTTGTGGCCTTGAGGAATCAGAGGTAAAGACTATTCAAGAAGAGATTAGAGATGAGAAGATTTTACTGTCAAAGAGTGCAAAGGATGGTGATGCAACTGACATGTATGATCGAATCAAGCAGTTGAAGCAAGACAAATTGATTCAAGATGCACTTCTTGAAGGCTTCAACAATTTGAATGAGTCTTCACCATGTAAAGACTGGGAGGAGGTGGTCAAAATGTATAACATCAATGATGTTGTTTATAAAACAATTTTAATGCTATGCGAGGAATGGATCAGATCTAGTTTGACGCGTGGAACAAAGAAAATGGCTTTTCCAGATGGAGCAATAAAATACATGCAATGGGCAATTCACCTTCAAAAGGAGAAAACTGAGCCTAGAGATTTGCCATGGTCAATCTATGTGGTGAGCCTACAAATGGAAGGCAATCTCTACTTGATGCGCCACTTCAATAATAAAGTGCCTATTGGCTTATGTGTTTTAGATATGACAAAAAACGTTGGAGGCAATTTGAAGTGGAGTGAGGAGACATTTAACAATGCTTTGGATGGGATCTTGGCTATTGCTGGAGGGTCAACAGATCCTGGATTTGTCTTTCTTGCATTTGTGGATTTCACTAACTTCACAAAATTGCAATGTGCCTTTCACGCCATGGGAGATAATCTGAGCTACCATTGTTGTGGTGCATTGCATCACTTTCCATCAGCTCCTTGCAAAGGAGCAATTCAATTCCTAACAGTTATTGCCTTCTTGGGACAAGGCAATGCATTTGAAGACCTGAGAAGAAGATCAGAGGAACATCCCATGCCAATTGATTGTTCTCTTCTTCAAGTAGCAGATAACGATATGTCAGATTTGCAATATTTGGAGGCCAAAAAAAGAGCTTTGGTCAAGCACTACATTCGTACATATTGTTTTGAAGACCGCAAGCTTGTTGATGTTTTTGGTGATGGCTCCTTGGTTGCACAAGAAGGAATACAACAGAAAAAAGAAGTTATCTGCTTAATTGATAGTGTGGAGGAGGCAAAAAGCATGGAGACCATGCTGCTAGACTTTGTTAAGTCTCATGAAGATATAGAAAAATGGGCTGGACTTCAACAATCCACTTCGCAATCAGGCGACATTGTGCCTGTTACAGAGGAGTGCTCTCCACAAAGAGAAGAAGAACAACAACAACACCATCCTCTGTCAATGGAGGACTTTTTGGAAATGGAGACACGTATGTTTTGAGTTTCTTGTGCATGTTAGTGTTTCTTGTTACTGATTTGATACTCTTAATGTTAGATTTTGCTTTATATAGTATTGATTGAGCTTGTATTTTTTATCTCAAGCATTCAAGGTTTGAATGTAAATAGTAAATTACTTGAGTTTTTGAATGGTGGATCTGTAGACTAAAACTAAAACATTTAATACTCACAAAGACTTAATTACTTAAGAGCTTGAACTCAATAAGTTTTGGACCTTTTATCAATACCCCCTTGATATGATACATTAGATCGTAGCATGGTTAAATGGTGATGCTTCATAAATTGAACCTAGCTTAGACAGGTGCTGGAGCCTAAATTTAAACTAACCTTGCTAGAAGGGAGCTTATGTTTGGACTTTGAGAGAAATAGCATAAGTAATCAATTAGAGCATAGATTAGACATGTGGTGGTGGCCGGCCTTAGAGACCAAAATCTTAATGAGCTTGGAAAGGTATTTAAGTACTGCAATTTACTTAGTTTTAGTACTCATTAAATGCATAGCTTGACAAAAGGTGGACCTTACATGGATCCTAATTTCAAGAGGTGTGGTAGACCTTCAAAACAAGCTCATATAGCTTGGACATGTGGTAGACCTTGCATGAAGACTAGTTTAGACAAGTGTGGTACACCTTGTAACCAACACCCATTTGTTATATTAGCTTGGACAAGTGGTGGACCTTGCTTTTATGTTTCAATGGAGCATATTTTGGACAGGTGGTAGACCTTGTTTCTCTCCATGCTTCAATGGAGAGAAACTTTAGCTTGGACAAGTGGTGGACCTTGTTTTTATGTTTTAAAGGAGCATATTTCGGACAAGTGGTAGACATAGTTTCTCTCCATGGTTCAATGGAACCCACCTCAGACAAGTGAAGTACCTTGAAACCAAACCCCCATAATACAACCTACTAAATAGGTTGGAAAATTGGTGGGATATGAAACCATCCATGATAGAGCATAGTATAGGTGAAAACGTAGTGGTCCTTATATCAATTACCCATGCATAGCTTGGACAAGTGGTGGACCTTGATTCTCTCTATGTTTCAATGGATCCTATCTTGGACTAGAGATATATCTTACTTAGTTCCATGCTTCAATGGATTGTAGCTTGGATAAGGAGTGGAACTTCAAACAAAACTCCACAGCATAGCATATATTAACAATTCATGGGTTTTATAGAGATTGTCCTGCCTATTTTGGAGAGTTGGTACACCTTTATTCTCCATTCTTCAATGGATCTGAGGTTGGACAAGCGGAGCTGGAGAAGTGGTCAACCTTAAAATGAAACCTCCCATGCTACAACCCATCATAGATCGTATATGTAGTGGACCTTGAAACTCTTTTATGTCCCTAGCTTAGAGAAGCATTGCACTCTTGATTATCTCCATACATGAAGGCAAGGTTGGACAAGTGGTGGACCTTCAAACCAGAATCTCTATGCAATAATAGGCAAGTGGTGGAGCTTGTTTTCTCCATGTTCCAATGGAGCCTAGCTTAGACAAACAATGGAGCTTGCTTCTCTCCATGTTTCAATGGATCCTAGCTTAGAAAAGTGGTGGAGCTTTGCTTCTCTCCATGTTCCAATGGACCATAGCTTAGACAAGTGGTAGACCTTGAAAAACACCCCTCGTATACAACATATTATGGGGTTTTCATGTTTCAATGGCTCCTAGCTTGGACAAATGGTAGAGCTTGCTTCTCTTTATGTTTCAATGGATCCAATCTTAGCCAAGGGGTGGACCTTGAAACAAGAATCCCCCCCCCCATGTACAACGTATTATGGGTTTTGAAAGCACTGGGAGAAAATAATAGCTTTGATAAGTGGTGGACCTTGCTTCTCTCCATGCTTCAATGGAGCCGAGGTTGGACACATGTTGGAGAGAAGATGGTTGCCCATGAAATAAGACCATGCATGCTATAATCAATCATATGTTGTACACATGGTGGACCTTGCAATTGTTTTATATGCCTAACTTGGACAAGTGGAGGACCCTTGATTACCTCCAGATATCAACAACAAGCCAAGTTTGGACAAGTGTAGTACCACCAAACCAGAATCTATATGCTACAATAGAGTATAGGTAGGACACGCGATGAACCTTGATATCAAACCATCCATGCTACTAGAGATGATAGGTTTCACATGTGGTGGAACCTTGTATCAATGTTCTATGTGTAGTTTTTGACTAGTGATAGACCTTGAAACTAATCCCTCTAGGCTACAAGAAAAAAGAGATGGATGAGGAGGCTAGACTACTTTTGTTGCATCAATGCATCCCATGTTACCACATATACTATAGGGTTCTTGGATAAGTGTTGGATCTTGTGTCAATGCTCCATGTCTAGCTTGGACAAGTGGTGGACCTTGGTTCTCTCTATGCTTCAAATGGGCAATAGATTGGAGACACAGTGGCCTTTTTTTTCCAATGATTTTATTTTTTGGAAACCTTGGAGGCACCATGTAAGAGGCACTCTAAGTCTTCCATACAATGGACCTATTGGACTATAAAATAATGATATCTTTCTTTGATATTGTCATTATTTTATGCATAATATTTTCTTCTTTTTGCAGACACAAAGGAGTTAAGTGATATAAAATCTAGATGTATTTCACACTATGATTGGCATGAAGATCCTTTTGGGACACCAACTTTTCCTATTCCCAAAGATGTAATTTTCCATATTAACGGTGTGGATTTTGAAGTGCGACTTTCATGTATTGAAGGAGCTGGTTATGGGCTATTTGTGCATACTACCCTGGAAAGTGGTTTGACTATTCTAAACTATGGAGGGCATAAGTATAGATTTCAAGACTGGAAAAAGATATGCAAAATATTTCCAAGAGCTTATAAATATTCTCTTCTAGAGGATCCAAACATAGAAGAAGAGGAAGATCAATCATACATTATTGGTTGTGTAGAAGAAGGAAACGTGTCGGGCTATATAAATAGTTCTCACAGTACAAATGTCTGTCCCAACGTACGCTATACATTTGATCCAAATTTGCCACCTTGGCATAAATGCACCTCTTCACACATCAAGTCAGAAGAATATGGCCATGTATGCATTGAGACTATTTGTCAAGTTGAAGCAGGAGAAGAGTTGTTTGCTGACTATAACTTTACTTGACATTGTAAAGTATTGTACATGGATGGAAATCTCAAGTACATGCATCATTTTCATTTTTCATGGATGAAATCTCAAGTGAATATAACATTTGATTATTGTTTAGTTTATGCTCAACGAGAATCTAGAGTGCTCTTATGCTTTGTGTGTTGTCTAACATATTTGACTACCTTGGCCATAGAATCTTGATTCTACTCTAGATTTGTGATAAATCTTACCAAAATTTAATCAATGTCTAGGTTGGACAAGTGGTGGGGCTTCAAACATTACTGTCTTAAACAAGTGGAGTTATCTTACTTGAATAAGTGGTGGCCTTTGAATCCAAATCTAAGCCAAATCTCTAATTATTTTCTTGTAGTCTAGGTTGGACATTTGGTGGACCTTGTATCCATGTTTCCTCAACAAGGGTGGCTTTTAGTTTTCACTTTAAGTACTCATCTTTAATAAAGTGTAGGATGGAAAATGTTGAGTTAGTAGATTGTATTTTAGACAAGTGGTGTTTGGTGTACGAATGCTGAAAATGGTTGCAAGGATTCTAACAACGACTTTACCTTAAATAAATTTCTTACTAGGAGTTCTACATATAAATATGGTGAATAAAATTCTAGTGGTTTTGAGATACCATTTGTGTGTGTGTTTTCTTAGATTCACAAACTGGGATGGATAATGCTCCTATGGTTCAGTCAACAACTATAGAATCCATAGATTCTATGGTTTCTAAAGTGCCCAAGATGGATGATATTTCTATACTAGAGTCTAGTGTTGTGCAACTTGAGCAAGCTTCCAATAATGAGAACCAAGAAATCGATGCTTCAAAAATGCAACATACATCAAAAGAGACTGAAAAGTCCACTCACGAGCTATTGCCAATTGGTACTACGTCATGTAGCGTAGATGTTGAGAAATCCATGCTTACAATTATATTGGATTTAAATGGTCTATTGTTGAAACGTTCCCCTCAACCATCCTCACACCACAACTCAGTGCAAATGGATTCAAAAAGATATATTATACTCAGGCCAGGTTGCATCCAATTCTTGAAGACTATTTTACAAAGGTTTAATGTTGCAATTTGGTCGACAGCTACTAGGAATAATGTGTATCAAATCCTTGCAGCACTAAACAACTTAGCTGAGGATACATTGCCTTTCTTTGCAATTTGGTCGCAAGATGTTTGCTACACCGCTCAAACTCAAAAATTGTTTAGACCCGACAATCCAAACGTTGAGGCAATGTTCAAGCCTCTAGCCAAAATTGCCATGGGGTTTGAATGTGATCCACAAAGAACAGTGCTTATTGATGACTCTCCTTACAAGGGATGTATTTCACCAGCAAACAATTGCATTTTTCCACCACAATTTGATGCTGAGAAGATGGTTGACAATATGCTCTTGGAGGAGCTACTGCCATACTTGATTCAGCTTGATGAGAGAAGGGATGTGCGTGATTTAATTGCTTCTAATCGTTATGGACAACCTATAGTGACAAATGATAGTGAATACAAACAAATCATGGAGTATTGGAAGCAGAAAAATGATGTTTGGTCAGCTAAGGTGTTCTTTACAAGAAGAATACCACCTGCAAAAGGTGACAGAGATGAAACTATCATTGAAGATGCAAGTGACACAAGCCACCGCAATGAAATGAGAAGAGCCCAAATACAAGAGATCTTGGCAAAGGAGCGTACACCCATTGAAAGCATGAAGGCGTCACAATTGACCACTTTAGCTAGGCAATTGGGTTGTAACACAAAAGGAGTTTTGAAGGCAACCACAGCAAAGGCTTATATAAATAAGGTGAAAGCTGAGAACAATCTTCTAAGGCTGGATAGAAAGCAACCCTAAGGTACTAGTGACATGTCATATATTCTTGATACACATGCTTGAACACTCATGTGCATGGTATCTAACAAATCTTTCTTTTTATTCCTTCTTGCAGGATCTTACAAAGGATACTACTAGATGGAGCTCAATCAATAGAGATTTTGATATTTTTGCTCAAAATAATGAAGCAGTCACCTACATTTTTTGTTTATCAATTTCTTGAGAGACTTTATTTTAGTTTGTAATCATCAAATGAAATGAAAAGTATCCTTCTTATTAAGATTGTTGATCTTTTTCTTGTTCAAACCTTTCAATTGTGATTTATAGTTTTGTTAGCATGAGATTGTGCTTTTTTAGTTTGAAAAAAACTGTCAAAGATCCAAGTCTTTTTGGCTTTACTTAAGTTATTAATTGTGAAAGATCCAAGTTTTTTTCTTTACTTAAGTTATTGATTGCCTATGTAATAGTCCTTAAAACAATATCGGATGGCTTTCTTGCTCCCATGTCTCACATTGGTCTTTAGGTAAGACAAGTGGTGACCTTGAAAGTATGGTCTCATATCTCGATCAAGTGAAGAGACATGAAGCTTAAATATCACTACTATGTATCTAGTGTTAAACTCCATCGAGACAAAGACTAGATAGCCAAATTGCAGTCGAGTTTAAGTGAAAAATCCATTTGAGCTAAGGTAAAACTTATAGTGCCTCATTTTTCTAGGATTCTACCCCATCAAGGAAGTTATAATCTAGCACAAACCAATTAAGACTCTTTTGGAGCCTAGATAGGACAATTCGTGGAACTTATGAAACTTATTATTGAGTTAGAGTCTAGTTTAGATAAGCAAAAGATCTTCAAACCAGCACTTGGTCTTACTATTCAATATTCAAAGTCCCTTGAGGCTAACAAATTACATACCCACTTGTAACCTAACTAATGAGTAATTATATAGATCTAAGCAAGTATATATAATGAGTCTTCAAACTAATAATCCAAGGGAAGAGAGTAGCAAGGTCCACTACTTGTCCAAGCTCAGCTCTAGACAACATAGAAAGATGCTAGTTCTACTAATTGTCTAATTATAGGCATAGAGAAATGATAGAAGGTTGACCACTTGTCCAACCTATCATCTCTAGTAAGATGGGAGGTTTGGCCTTAAGATTCACCATGTAACCAACCTATACATCATTGTATTATGAAGAGTAAAAAAGCAAAGCTCCACCACTTGTCCAAGCTAGTTCTAAAATCCACATGGAGATAAGCAAGCTCCACCATTTGTCGAATCTCTCTTCCATTAAAACATGAAAAAACTCATCTATGTTGTACAGGGGGACTTTTTTCCAAGGTCCACCACTTGTCCAAGCTAGGATCCCTAGTAGCACGAGTGGTTTGGTCTCAAGATACACCACTTGTACACTCTATGTCATTATATTAAGAAGAACTATGTATTAAGGTCCACCACTTGTCCAACCTATAAGGTTATATCTTAAATGGTATCCTTTCTCACCACTTGAAATGCCCATGATATGTTTTACACGGGGTTTCATTCCAAGGTCCACCACTTGTCCAAGCTAACTCTATTCAAACATAGAGAGAAGCAAAGGTCCACCACTTGTCCAAGCTAACTCTATTCAAACATAGAGAGAAGCAAAGGTTCACCACTTGTCAAAGCTAGGCTCCGTTGAAGTATGGAGAGAAGTAACCTCCATCATTTTTCCAAGATAGGTGCCATTCAAACATGGAAAGAATCAAGATCTACCATGTCTCCGAGATTCTAGGCTCCATTGAAACACCCTAAAACCATGATATTTTGTACATGGGGTGTTTGCATTCAAGGTCTACCACTTCTCTAACGTATTATACCTAGTAGCATGAGTGATTTGGTCTTAAGATTCACCACTTATCCACTCTATGTCATTATATTAAGAATAACTGGGTGTTAAGGTCCACCACTTGTCCAACCTATAAGGGTATATCTTAAATGGTATCCTTCACCACTTATCAAGGTCCATCACCACTTTTCCAACCTATAAGGTTATATCTTGAATGATATTTTTCCTCATCACTTGTAATGTCCATGCTATGTTTTACAAAGGGGTTTTGTTCCAAGACCCACCACTTGTCCAAGCTAACTCCATCCACCACTTGTCCAAGATAGGCTCCATTGAAACATGGAGAGAAGGATGATCCACCATTTCTCCAAGATAGGTTCCATTGAAACATTGAGAGAAGCAATCTCCACCATGTCTCCAAGCTAGGCTCCATTGAAATACCCTAAACCCATAATTTTGTACATGAGGGGTTTACATTCAAGGTCCACCACTTGTCCAACCTATTATCCCTAGTAGCAAGAGTGGTTTGGTCTCAAGATTCACCACTTGTACACTCTATGTCATTATATTAAGAAGAAATATGTGTTAAAGTCCACCACTTGTCCAGCCTATAAGGTTATATTTTAAATAGTATCCTTTCTCACCACTTGAAATGCCCATGATATGTTTTACATGGGGGTTTCATTCCAAGGTCCACCACTTGTCCAAGCTAACTCTATTAAAACATATAGAGAAAGAAAGGTCCACCACTTGTCCAAGCTAGGCTCATTGAAACATGGAGAGAAGGAACCTCCACTGTTTCTCCTAGATAGGCTCCATTGAAACATGGAGAGAAATAAGCTCCACCATGTCTCCAAGTTGCTAGGCTCCATTGAAATACCCAATACCCATAATTTTTTGTACATGGGGGGTTTACATTCAAGGTTCACCACTTGTCCAACCTATTATCCCTAGTAGGTTTGGTCTCATGATTCACCACTTGTCCACTCTATGTCATTATATTAAGAGGAATTAGGTGTTAAGGTCCACCACTTGTCCAACCTATAATGTTATAGCTTGAATGGTATTTTTTCTCACCACTTGTAATGCCCATGACATGATTTACATGGGGGTTTTGTTCCAAGGTACACCACTTATCCAAGATAAATCTATTGAAACATAGAGAGAAACAAAGGTCCACCACTTTTCCAAGCTAGGCTGCATTGAAACATGGACCTTAATACCAAATTATTTCTAGTAGCATGAGTGATATTTTGTACATGGGGCGTTTACATTCAAGGTCCACCACTTGTCCAACCTATTTCCCTAGTAGGTTTGGTCCCAATTTCACCACTTATCCACTCTATGTCATTATATTAAGAATAATTGGGTGTTAAGGTCCACCACTTGTCCAACCTATAAGGTTATATATTGAATGGTATTTTTTCTCACCACTTGTAATGCCCATGATATGTTTTACATGGGGTTTTTGTTCCAAGGTCCACCACTTTTCCAAGATAACTCTATTTAAACATAGAGAGAAACAAAGGTCCACCACTTGTCCAAGCTAGGCTCCATTGAAACATGGAGAGAATGATGCTGCACCATTTATCCAAGATAGGCTGCATTGAAACATGGAGAGAAGCAAGCTTTACCATGTTTCCAAGCTAGGATCCATTGAAACACTCTAGGGGGTTTTATTTCAAGGCCCACCACTTGTTTAACCTATTATCCCTAGTAGCATGAGTGGTTTGGTTTCAAGATTCACCACTTGTACACTCTATGTCATTATATTGTGTTAAAGTCCACCACTTGTCCAACCTATAAGGTTATATCTTAAATGGTATCCTTTCTCGCCACTTGAAATGCCCATGATATGTTTTACATGGGAGTTTCATTCCAAGATCCACCACTTGTCCAAGCTAACTCTATTAAAACATATAGAGAAAGAAAGGTCCACCACTTGTCCAAGCTAGGCTCATTGAAACATGGAGAGAAGGAACCTCCACTGTTTCTCCTAGATAGGCTCCATTGAAACATGGAGAGAAATAAGCTCCACCATGTCTCCAAGTTGCTAGGCTCCATTGAAATACCCAATACCCATAATTTTTTGTACATGGGGGGTTTACATTCAAGGTTCACCACTTGTCCAACCTATTATCCCTAGTAGGTTTGGTCTCATGATTCACCACTTGTCCACTCTATGTCATTATATTAAGAGGAATTAGGTGTTAAGGTCCACCACTTGTCCAACCTATAATGTTATAGCTTGAATGGTATTTTTTCTCACCACTTGTAATGCCCATGACATGATTTACATGGGGGTTTTGTTCCAAGGTACACCACTTATCCAAGATAAATCTATTGAAACATAGAGAGAAACAAAGGTCCACCACTTTTCCAAGCTAGGCTGCATTGAAACATGGACCTTAATACCAAATTATTTCTAGTAGCATGAGTGATATTTTGTACATGGGGCGTTTACATTCAAGGTCCACCACTTGTCCAACCTATTTCCCTAGTAGGTTTGGTCCCAATTTCACCACTTATCCACTCTATGTCATTATATTAAGAATAATTGGGTGTTAAGGTCCACCACTTGTCCAACCTATAAGGTTATATATTGAATGGTATTTTTTCTCACCACTTGTAATGCCCATGATATGTTTTACATGGGGTTTTTGTTCCAAGGTCCACCACTTTTCCAAGATAACTCTATTTAAACATAGAGAGAAACAAAGGTCCACCACTTGTCCAAGCTAGGCTCCATTGAAACATGGAGAGAATGATGCTGCACCATTTATCCAAGATAGGCTGCATTGAAACATGGAGAGAAGCAAGCTTTACCATGTTTCCAAGCTAGGATCCATTGAAACACTCTAGGGGGTTTTATTTCAAGGCCCACCACTTGTTTAACCTATTATCCCTAGTAGCATGAGTGGTTTGGTTTCAAGATTCACCACTTGTACACTCTATGTCATTATATTGTGTTAAAGTCCACCACTTGTCCAACCTATAAGGTTATATCTTAAATGGTATCCTTTCTCGCCACTTGAAATGCCCATGATATGTTTTACATGGGAGTTTCATTCCAAGATCCACCACTTGTCCAAGCTAACCATATTCAAACATAGAGAGAAACAAAGGTCCACGACTTGTCCAAGCTAGGCTCCATTGAAACATGGAGAGAAGGAACCTCCACCATTTCTCCTAGATAGGCTCCATTAAAACATGGACAAAAGTAAGTTCCACCATGTCTCCAAGATGCTAGGCTCCATTGAAATACGCAAAACCCATGATATTTTGTACATGGGTGATTTACATTCAAGGTCAACCATTTCTCCAACCTATTATCCCTAGTAGGTTTGGTCTCACAATTCACCACTTTTCCACTATATGTCATTATAATAAGAGGAATTGGGTGCTAAGGTCCACCACTTGTCCAGCCTATAAGGTTATACCTTGAATGGTATTTTTTCTCACCACTTGTAATGCCCATGACATGCTTTACATGGGGGTTTTGTTCCAAGGTTCACCACTTGTCCAAGAAAATTCTATTGAAACATAGAGAGAAACAAAGGTCCACCACTTTTCCAAGCTAGGCTCCATTGAAACATGGACCTTAATACCAAATTATTCCTAGTAGCATGAGTAATATTTTGTACATGGGGGGTTTGCATTCAAGGTCCACCACTTGTCCAACGTACTTTTCCTAGTAGGTTTGGTCGCAAGATTCACCACTTGTCCACTCTATGTCATTATATTAATAATAATTGGGTGTTAAGGTCCACCACTTTTCCAACCTATAAGGTTATATATTGAATGGTATTTTTTCTCACCACTTGTAATGTCCATGATATGTTTTACATGGGGATTTTGTTCCAAGGTCCACCACTTGTCCAAACTAGATCTGTTCAAACATAGAGAGAAACAAACATGCACCACTTGTCCAAGGTAGGCTCCATTGAAACATGGAGAGAATGATGCTCCACCATTTATCCAAGATAGACTCCATTGAAACATGGAGAGAAGTAAGCTCCACCATGTTTCCAAGATGCTTGAGTCCATTGAAATACCCAAAACCCCTGATACTTTGTACATGGGGGGTTTACATTCAAGGTCCACCACTTGTCCAACCTATTATCCCTAGTAGCATGAGTGGCTTGGTCTCAGGATTCACCACTTGTCCACTCTATATCATTATATTAAGAAAAATTGGGTTTCCATATCTAAATGGATCTTTGCTTGGATAAGTGGTAGACCTTGAGACCTAAATACCCATTCTACACTAGAGCATTGGTTAAGCCTTATACACTTCAAGCATACCTTTAACAACAAGTAGTAGTTATTAGTTGACTTAAGTCTAGTTGAACTCCATGGTATTGAGACTAAGAGAGAGTGTAGCATAAAAAAGAGTCAGGATTTTAATTTGACTTTCTTTCTATTAATGAGTAGATCATAGATGGATTTTGGTATCTAATAAAACCTTAGGGTAGACAATGTAAAAATCATGTCTATTGTTGTGTTTGCATTAAGTGTTCTTGTTCTTTAATTTCAGAACCATTACAGAAAAATGGATTGGCTATATGCTGGCATAAATTGAAGAAAACTATTGAATTACCCATCCAACCTCCTCCAAGACCTTGTCCAAGGAATGAATCACCTCCTTATCACCTACCACTTGCTTTCAAGGACATCAAAAGAGTACTTATCTTGGATCTAGAGGGTTACTTCTCAAGACAGTTGAAATGAAACATGGAGATTCTATGCCATCTTGGGCTCAACACATGCGACTTGTGGAGGACAAAGATGAAGTTTATCATGTGGTGCGACCAGACGCACAAAGTTTTTTGGATTTTTGTGCTGAATACTTTGAGCTATGGATATGGAGTTGCTATAACTTAACAAGGGTGCAACGCATCACACAAAAGTGTTTTCCTGAGTAGTATACCAAGTTCAAGGTGTTTATGAGTAACAAAAATTGCCAAAATCCAAATATCATGTTAGGATTTACAAGGGTTTATCACAAAAATTTGAGTGATATTTGGAAGATATTTGAGGATTTGGATGCAAACAATACCTTAATTTTTGATGACACTCCATATAGGGTGATGTGGAACATGCCAGGGACATATCTTATATTTCCAAAGATGTGGAGGCAAACTTCCGAGCAACTTCAAAACTTCTTGCAGAGAACCATAATTCCATGGTTGGTAGGATGGTTGTATGCAAGAGATAAGAGAGTCTATACATATAACACAATTGTAAATCAGTATAGTGATTCTGAGACAAATTATGTCCTTGGTGTGTACTTGTCAACACGAAAGCATTGAATAAATATGGCTATAAGATGCTTTTTTTATTCTAGTGTGTATCTTTCAACATTTGTATAATTTGATATAGTCTTTTTTTTATTTATAAAAGGTGTGTCAATTTTATGAACACTTGAATGGAGTGCACCCTACTCTAAGGGGACTTCAATGTACTATTGGAGTGCATTCTATTGTAAGGGGACTCTGATGTATTGCTAGAGTGCACCCAAATTTTTGGGGACTCATTTTTTATTTGATTGGGGCCTATGTTGGGTCATATAGTAAAAGAAATTCATTTTTTGTCAATTCATATCGAAGTTGCATTTATTTGGAACTATGAAAGAATTGATGTTTGATGTCAAAATAAAACTTGTAAGTGTGGATCATAGAATTCATGGACTTTAAATATGTGAGAGGGATCTTTTTCTTGGGCACAAATGTTTGCTTCAAGAATTTTGTCATTACATACTTTATGTGAAAGAGTTTTAGAACCTAAAAGACTTTGAAAACAAAACTATGGAATCTAAGTGCATGTATTCTTGAATGGCTTGAAAGTTGATGTATACATGCATGTCGCCTTGATGAAGATTTAGATCTGACAAGATGGAAAGATATAATTCTTGGACGTTACCTTTGTCAATTTGGTAATAACATATTTAACTTTCTTTTAATATGGGTGGAAAATATATTATTATGTGCATTTGGAAAATATATTATTATGTGCATATTTAACTTTCTTTTAATATGGGTGGAAAATATATTATTATGTGCATTTGGAACCTAATTGCTTGACCTTCAAACCAAGATTCCTATGTTATTTTTTCATATACTTTTTTATACTGAATTAAGATTGTGGATGCAAGGTCCACCACTTGTTCAAGCTAGATCTAAGAAAGTATATATATTGAGTCTTCAAACTAGTAAACCAAGGGGAGAGAGAAGCAGGGTCCATCACTTGTCCAAGCTCATCTCTAGACAACATAGAGAGATGTTATGTCTACTAATTGTCCAATATAGTCATGGAGAAATGATAGAAGGTTGATCCACTTGTCCAACCTATCATCTCTAGTAAAATGGGAGGTTTGGCCTTAAGATTCACCATGTAACCAACATATACTTCATTGTATTATGAAGAGTAGAAAAGAAAAGCTCCACCACTTGTCTAAGGTAGTTCCAAAATCAACATGGAGAGAAGAAAGCTTCACCATTTGTCCAAGATAGGTTCCATTAAAACATGGAAAACCTCATATATGTTGTACATGGAAGCTTTTTTCCAAGGTCCACCACTTGTCCAAGCTAGGATCCATTAAAACATGGATAGAAACAAGGCTCCACAACTCGTCCAACCTTTATAGCTGCGAAGTGTACCGGTTGTCTAAACTAGGCATGGGAAAATAATAGAAGGTCCACCACTTATCCAATATATTATCTCTAATAGCATGGGAGGTTTGGTCTCAAGATTTAGGAATTGGCTGACCTGTATTTCATTGTATTATGATGAATTTGGTTTTAAAGTCAACTACTTATCCAAGCTATAAGTTTATATCTTGAATGGTATTCCTTCCCATCACTTAGAAAACCAATGATATGTTGTACATGGGAGGGTTTGTTACAAGGTCCACCACTTGTCCAAGCTAGTTTCATTGAAACATGGATGAAGACAAGCTCCACCATTTGTTAAAGCTAGACTCCATTGAAATCTAGAAAATCCATTCTATGTTGTACATGGGGTTTTTGTTTTAAGGTCCAACACTTGTCCAAGCTAAGATCCATTGAAACATGGAGTAGAGAAACACTCCACCACTTGTCCAAGCTAGGCAACATTGATAGTAGTTGGTTTATTTTGAAGATCTACCATGTGTCTAAGCTAACTCTATTGAAACATAGAGAGAAGCAAAGGTCCACCAACTGTTCAAGCTAGGCTCCATTGAAACATGGACAGAAGCAAGCTCCACCATTTCTCCAAGATAGACTCCATTGAAACATGGAGAGAATCAAAGGTCCACCATTTCTCCAAGCCAAGATCTAGTTGTCCAACCTATAAGGTTATATCTTAAATGGTAATCTTTCTAATCACTTGGAATACCCATGATATGTTTTACATGGGGGTTTTGTTCCAAGATCACCACTTGTCCAAGCTAACTCTATTGAAACATAGAGAGAAGCAAAGGTCCACCACTTGTCCAAGCTAGTCTCCATTGAAACAAGGAGAGAAGCAAGCTCCATCATTTCTCCAAGATAGGCTAGCATGGATAAGTGCACCTTGAAACCAACCTTCCTATGAGGCAATAGAGCATATGCTACATATTTTATGTATGCCCCATGCCTCAAATTAAGAAGTTATAGATTAGAAGTTGACCTTGCTTAAATGTCACATGCAATAAATTAAGGAAAAATAGCCAAGTGGATTGTATTCCTCAATGGATCCTTGCTTTCACAAGTTGTGAACCTTGAGTCACTTTTACATTAACTTGGACAAGTGGTGGACCTAGAAACCAAGCTCTCCATGTTGAGATAAGTTGTAGGTAGGACATTAGAACATAGACAACGATAATGGATGCAATATACTCCTCTCCTAATAATCCAATTGATTGAAACCATGATATTTTAGTTGTTTTCATTGTGTATTGTATGTGCATAAAGTGGAATGAGACCTTAAGAAAACTCAAATTTTTGACAAAATCTCTATATTTTATACATGATATATTGAAAGTTGTCCAACCTGGGAATTGGGATTTTCCCACTTTACCTAATATGGTCTTGTTTAAGATAAGGTTAGATTTAGATTTACGTTAGACTAGATTTAGATTTATTTTGAGTACACCGAAGGATTATACTGCCTACATGTTTGAGAGTGGTGTCACGGCCACTGCGTCGGAGATGCTTAGGAGTGACCCGAACACTGCGTCGGGGTCACCTAGAGGCCTAGATGATGAGCATTCATTGGATAGGGTTGCTATTGGTTCGTGGGAGGGACATGCCAAAGTGATACGCCTACCTCATCAATCATATGTCTGATGAGACCATTATGACCCCTGAGGGGAAGCAAGTGATGGGCTGCATACAACAGGTGTGTAAACAGGTTTTTTGACACACTATAGTCTGTCATGATCTCTTGGAGGGATCACGATAAAGCCTCTAAGGATTATCCTATTACAACGCTGCATCGGAGATAATCCCGTCAGTTTGCTGCCACCACCTGTCTGGATTGGTTATCCTCTCCTCCCTAATACATTTGACGATGCTTGGATGAGGAGACGCTTGGATCAGGAGATGCTTGGATGAGGAGATGCTTGAATCAGGGAGGAGAGGACGACCAATCCAGATAGGTGGTGACACCAAAGTGACGCAGCAAGAGTTTGCATCAAGACGGAATTATCCCATCACCTGGGGAGTGGCGGCTGGGCCAACTTCAAGGAGGATTATGTCCTATCACTAAGGTCATGGATCGACGGGATGGAGAGGTGAGAGTATTAAACTCTTGCATTGAAGTATTTGTATATGTGAGGTCCATTCACATCTACACAGCTAGTAGCCCCATTGGTATGTCTTTTGCCCTTCAACAGAGCGAATCACCACATGTTCAATTAGGTTAGATTTAAAATAAGATTTTGGATTGAGTTTTCATATTAGAGTATACCTTCGAGATTACGTTAGAAAAATTAGAGTTAGACAAACGGTGAAAAGATCTACTGTGAAAAGATGTTAAGATGCTCTGAAATGCTAAAGCTAGAGAAGAGGGAAAGGGGTTTTGTCCACTACATGCACTATCATATAGACGAGGGTGTGTAGATTTCTTGTACCCACAAATATAGGCATTGACCAATAAAGACGAGATTATAACCCGGTGGTTCTGATCTCTGTGCACCTCTAGACCGAGGTGTGCAAAGATTGGACATGACTAGAGAATGTGAGGTAGTTTACAGTGTGAACAAAGAGAGAGAGAGAGAGAGAGAGAGAGAGAGAGAGAGAGAGAGAGAGAGAGAGAGAGATAAAAGATGAAGAATGTCAATAGAAGATTGGTCTACAACTTTGCAGAAGAAAGTTTTTTCAAGTTCTACACCGATTGTGAGTTATCGTTCGCGGACTATGTACATACCTGAAAAGCAACTTTCGTTTTATGTTTTTGACTTTTCTTTTAATTGAAAACGATTTTGCAGAAACTACTCACGTGAGGCACTGGAATCGATGTGATCTATAACTTTGCAAAAGAAAGTTTTTCAAATTTTGCACCGATTATGAGTTATCGTTAGCGGACTGCAAACAATTCGCTGAAGCTATCGGAATCGATGTGGTGTACAACTTTGCAGAAGAAAGTTTCTCTAAATTCTGCACCAATTTTGGGTTATCGTTCTCGGACTGCGAATATGTTTGAAAAGCAAAATTTTACTTTTTTGAAAACTTCTCAATTATATTTTCTCTTTATCGATCATATATTTGTTATTGACGTAACTTTGCTGCAAAAACAGCTACATATCGTTTCGATTCAGTCGAGCCATTGATGATCGTCCAAATTCTATTGAGCTACTGTTGGTACATAATCTTTTGCTATATGATATACTTGTTCATTGATTCTCGTATAATTATTCTTCTAGAGATATAGTTTACATCATTTTATTGATAATCTCTCGTTGATACCATACTGATTTTGATGGTACCATGATAATGTTTTGTTAATACTTTGGTCATACTGATTTTCATTGATACCATGATGATATTTCGTTGATACTATGGTTATTCTCAGTGATGCCATGACGATATTTTGTTGATTCCATGGTTATTCTCTGTGATACCATGATGTTGTTTCGTTGATACCATGGTTATTCTCGGTGATACCATGATGATATTTTGTTGATACCATGGTTATTCTCGGTGATATCATGATGTTGTTTCGTTGATACCATGGTTATTCGCGGTGATACCAATAAGTTGTTTCTTTGATACCATGGTTATGCTCGGTGATACCATGATGTTGTTTCGTTGATATAATTATTATTCTTGATGATGTCATTATGTTTTTTCGTTGATACCATGGTTATTCTCGATGATACCATGATGTTGTTTCATTGAGACAATGATTATTCTCGGTGATATCATGATGCTTTTCGTTGATACCATGACGATTTATTCATTTTTATTGATACAATGATGATGTTTTGTTAATACTTTGATGATATTCATTGATATCACTACATTGATAAATGGCGTTCTATGTAGTATATACACATATCATTTGCATCACATAATCACGCATCTTGTAATTTTACGTTCATACTTCATGTACCATATGTTGTCGTGCGTATATATGTCGTCAAAAGAGTGGCGTCGCGAACCATCTCTTATGACATTGTGAACGGAATTATTTCACTAACGATGCTAATAATTTTCATGATTATGTTTTTTGAGTCTATGATCTATGTAGGATTGATCAAAGAATTGATTTCATGAAGATAAACTTGGTGACAATAAAAGATTTATGAAGACATGTTTGGTGATGCCATATTGATGAAACATGAAGACATGATTGGTGATGCCATATTGATGACAAGCTACGCAACAGATTCATGGAGACACTTCTGATAACGAGTTAATCGATAGACTTTACAACTCTTTATTGAACCTTTGTATTCATTATTGAATTTGATAGGATAGGAGTAATGTAACTCTTCATAAAACATTCATTGTAAAAGGAGTGATATATCTCCTCATAAAATATTCATTGTAAAAGGAGTGATGTAGCTCCTCATGAACATTTGTACATTCAATGATTTTTATAATATAACGGTGGGTGTATATAGAGCTGTGGGTTTTTCCGTTGATCCCCCAAGGGTTTTTTCATCCACAGTTAGGGACCTTTATTTGAGCGGGAGTGTTGAGCTTATATGTGAAGCTACTCAATATATGGCTTCTCTATATATGTGTAATAGAACTAGTCTTTGAAGTTCTTAAAGTCAAAAAGAATGTAGTAGGACATATCTTTCGTTAGCACGATTTGAAAGATTGTTGAATAGTCTATTAAATAGAGCTTATACGAATGAGTTGAGATATTAAGAGAGAACATATATTCTTTTTTTAAAAATAATACACTAAAGACGGATTTGATAAAGATTAATGAATAACAGATAGTCTGTCTATGAACAGTAAAATTGAGATTTTTATTAATATCAATGTTTTATATTTATGTGTTTTAGCTTAAAATGCATGGGTAGGCTTAAAATAAGTTGTAAAAGTAGTGGAGACCCAAAAATAGAGGTTTTATGAGTCGCGACTTAAAAGTTGCGTTATTAGCCAAACAGAGACGTTTTTCGCAATTCTGTTCGTGTTGCCTTGTAGACCAGACCTATTCCCGTCGTTTTGAGTACTTGGATTGCTCTGTTCTGAGTTCGTTTGTAAAAGTTATGATGAAAACAAACAGAAGACAGCAGCAGTGTAGTGTACACAGGGACAGACAGACATACAACATCATACAGTTCTCCCTGCTATCAACCAAGAAGTGGATTGTTTCTTCATGGTAGAGTATGGCAATTGAGATTATGAAGGTATATAATTATGTTTTTTTACTTTGATTATCATATTGAATTGGTTGCACGAGTATGTTCTTTTGGCTATTTTGTAGGCGATGCAGAAATCAATGTGTGAAACAGGATCTGTGCAAAGTGTCATGATAGAAATCTAACCTTTACGGATCGCTTAGCGATCACGTTCTTATATTATTCTCGCAGGTATACTTGGTACGAAAATCGTGCAGGCTTTTCGAGGAAAAGAAGGATAAAAGCACGACGGATGGTGCGTTTGGGGATCATTCACCGATCTCTTCTTCTGCGAGTGCGAGTGCGAGTGAGAGTGCGAGTGAGACGCTGCATGCAAGCGAACTGAAGCTCGGGGGTGGTCGGGAGGTTCGAGCTCCGTACAACAGAGTGCGCCCATATATTTTGCTCCTCTGTTGTATCAAACACTATCAATACAAAGATTTCTTCCTCTGTTTTGCTGTCTATCTCTATTATTCGGTTCCCGTGACAATTGGTATCAGAGCAAGCGGCTGATTCTGGACATGGAAGGATACGAGAGGAGGATGAAGGAGCAAGAAGACCTGATTCGGCGACTATGAGAAGATCTGAAAATTGCAAATCGAGAGTGTGCTAAGGCTCTGTGGGGCAAAGCAGCACGAGAGCTTGATATCTATGTAGACTTGATGGCCAACATGAAGGTGAAAACCATGCTAATCCACCTGGAAACAATAATCATCGTGGTGGCGCTGGGGTACCGCCAAAAGAAACGATGACGATATGGGAGAAGCGACAACCAAATCATTCTTAACGAAGGCTAAGCTTAAAGAGTTTGATGGCATAAGAAAGATATGCGAAGATTTAGAAGCGTGGATTGAAGAACTCAAAGATTTGGATTATACTTTCAATATCGAGAACACGACCACGAGACTTTCGAATGCTCGAGCAAGGTGACCGATAAGACAATACGTACCAAGATGACTCAATTGGAGACTTTTGGCGATGCGTACGATAAAGGTAAGTCATCTACCCCTTCTTCGTGATGTTTTATGTCTTTGATACGTCCTTTGAAAGCTTCTGTGAGATCGAATTTATGCGTAAAAGTTGAGATTAAAATTTGAATTTCTTAATTGATTTGGATAGTATTCATTGCTTCTTATCGTCTAAATTGATTGAGAAATTAAACTTGAAATTAAATCGAGAAGTTAAAAGTCTTGTGGATTTAACTAGTGGTAATAATAGTTTCACGAAAGAGTTAGTAGAAAAATTGTTTTTTTTTCTTTGAAGAGTCGAAATCATAAAGATGATTTCTATAACATAAACATTGATATGGATGATGTTATCATTGGTATCAATTAGATCATTGAAAATCATTTTTTGATTGATTGTTAAGAAAGAAAAATATATCTTTAATCATTTGATGATGATAAGTCACACTCTTTGTGGAAAGAAAGAGATTCTAAATCTAGTTTTGGCAAGGGAATTGATAAGGTGACTTAGATAAGGGTGTGAGACGTTGCTTGTGTTTGCTAATGAGATTAAAGAAGAATCTGGGGATAAACATAAAGAGACAAATCCAGAATTTATAGAGGATCTCTTACATGAATTTAAGGATGTGTTTCCGGACGATCTTCCTGGTATGCCTCCGCCTTGAGCGGTAGACCACGCCATAGATCTATATCCAGGAGCAACACCTTATTCAAGAGCTCCATACAGGTTCAATATTGATGAGCTTAAAGAGCTCAAGATACAACTTAATGATCTTTTGAAAAAGGGTTTCATTAAACCTAGTGTATCTCCTTGGGGTAGTCCTGTGTTATTCCAAAAGAAAAAGGATGGTACATATAGGTTATGCATCGACTATAGGGGATTAAACAAAAAGACCATTTAGAACAAATATCCTCTTCCTCACATAGATGAACTGCTTAGTCATTTGAGTGGTGCCACAATATTTTCAAAGGTTGATCTTCGTTCTGGCTACCATCAAATCCGCATTAAGGTTGAGGACATTCCAAAGATTTCTTTTCGTACACGTTATGGACATTATGAATTTAGAGTTCTTGCTTTTGGTTTGACTAATGCACCAACAACTTTCATGTGCTTAATGAATAATATTTTTCACCCGTATCTTGATGACTTCATTCTGGTATTCTTGGATAATATTTTTGTGTATTCTACGAATGAAGAAGATCATGCATTGCACTTAAAGAAAACATCTGAGGTTTTGCATGAACATAAATTGTATGCCAAAGCAAGTAAGTATTCTTTTGCAAAGGATCAGATTGTGTATTTGGGAAGAGTGATTTCTAAAGAGGGGATTCACATTGATCTTGATAAAGTTAAGACTATGTTAGTAAGAGATGTAAGAAGCTTTATGGGTCTAGCACAATATGAGAGAGCACACATTAAAGATTTCTCTAAGATAGCAAGTCCTTTGACCGAATTGACCAAGAAAGACAAGGGTTTTGTGTGGACTTCTAGCTGTGAGACTGCTTTTGAGACCTTGAAGGCTAAAATAGCGGAAAATTATGTTTTGAAAGTTCCTGAGATGGGCAAACCATTTGTTGTGTCCTGTGACGCTAGTGGTGAACAATTAGGTTGTGTTTTGACACAAGAAGGAAGAGTGGTTGCATATGAGTTTAGGAAATTAAGACGACATGAATTGAACTATGCAACACATGATCTAGAATTGCTTGCTATTGTTCATGCATTGAAACATTGGCGTTATCTTTTGCTTGGTGTCAAATTTGAATTGCGTATTGTTCATCAAAGTTTGAAGTATATTTTCACTCAGCCATTATTAAATAAAAAACAAAGAAGATGGATTGAATTGCTGGCTGAGTATGACTTTGATTTGAAGTGTTTGTGTGGGAAAGAAAATAAAGTTACAGATGCATCGAGTCGTAGGCCCATGTGTAATTTGTTGACTGTTGTGCAATCCGATTTGGTTGATGAGATACATGCCGAAGTTGAAAATGATTCTTTTTACATGCCTATTTTGAAATTCTTGCGTGAGAATATTGGTGAGATGTATGAGAACAGATATCACTTGTATAAGGGAAATCTGTATTATTATGACCGCTTGTGTATTCCTGCAAATTCTTCTTTTAAGAGTCAAATTCTGCATGAGTGTCATAATTCACCTTTTTGTGGTCATCCTGGATTAAATAAGACATATGAAAAGATTAAAACCTTATTCTTTTGGCTGCATATGAAATTGGATGTTAAGAATTATGTGTGTGAGTGCTTTCAATGTCAACAAGTTAAGATTGAGCATAAGAGGATGCCTGGTGACCTTCAACACTTAGACATTCCTTTACAGAAGTGGGAGTGTATATCCATGGACTTTATCATTAGACTTCCTACTACTCGTGGAGGGTATGATTCGATCTTTCTGGTGGTAGATAGACTCACAACACAAGCTCACTTCTTTCCTGTAAAAATAATTTATACTGCATTGACCATTGCACGCTTGTTTATGAAAGAGATATTTTGTTTGCATGGCATGCCCAAGAGCATAGTGTCTGACAGAGATTCTAAGTTCACTTCTCATTTCTGGAGAGCGAATTTTGACTCTATAGGTACCCAGTTACGCATGTCTAATGCTTTCCATCCTCAAACCGATGCGAAAACGGAGAGAGTGAATCGTATTTTAGAAGATATGTTACGAATGTATGTCAATGAAAACCAATCTAATTGGAATGAATATTTGCCTTTGGTTGAATTTGCATACAACAGTTCATATCATTCATCTATTAGGATGACTTCGTTTGAGGCAATGTATGGCTATAACTGTCCCACACCTATAAATTTTCTTAGCTCGAGGAATAAGGTAGAACTGTCACGTGAGATGCTTGAGAAAATGGATAACGAGCTGGCCAAAATCAGGGGGAATATTAGAGAATCTCAAAAGAGACATAAACTGTATTATGACAAGAAACATCGTGTTGTGGAGTATGAAACTGGTGATATGGTTTTTTTAACGGTTATTCCTGAGAAGTCTCATTTGATTCTTGGAAATGATAGAAGATTGTCTCCACGATTTGTTGGTCCATTTAAAATTTTGAAGCGCATTGGTTCATTAGCTTACAAATTGGAATTGCCTTCTCATGTTAAAGTGCATCATGTATTCTATGTGAGTTTATTGAAAAAGTATGTTCCTAATGTGCATTATGTTTTAGAGGATAACTCTAAGTTGAAAGATGATGGACCATTGACTGTAGAATCAGACTTAGTACTAGATAGGCGTTTTAAACATATGAGAAATAGAGACATTGTGGAAGTTTTGGTTAAGTGGCAGAACTATCCAGTAGAGGATGCATCATGGGTTGATCTTAGTGTTTTGCAAAGAGAATTTTTCTCTCTTTAGACCAACTCTGAGGACAGAGTTAATTTTGATAAGGGGAGAATGTAATAGAACTAGTCTTTGAAGTTCTTAAAGTCAAAAAGAATGTAGTAGGACATATCTTTCGTTAGCACGATTTGAAAGATTGTTGAATAGTCTATTAAATAGAGCTTATACGAATGAGTTGAGATATTAAGAGAGAACATATATTCTTTTTTTAAAAATAATACACTAAAGACGGATTTGATAAAGATTAATGAATAACAGATAGTCTGTCTATGAACAGTAAAATTGAGATTTTTATTAATATCAATGTTTTATATTTATGTGTTTTAGCTTAAAATGCATGGGTAGGCTTAAAATAAGTTGTAAAAGTAGTGGAGACCCAAAAATAGAGGTTTTATGAGTCGCGACTTAAAAGTTGCGTTATTAGCCAAACAGAGACGTTTTTCGCAATTCTGTTCGCGTTGCCTTGTAGACCAGACCTATTCCCGTCGTTTTGAGTACTTGGATTGCTCTGTTCTGAGTTCGTTTGTAAAAGTTATGATGAAAACAAACAGAAGACAGCAGCAGTGTAGTGTACACAGGGACAGACAGACATACAACATCATACAGTTCTCCCTGCTATCAACCAAGAAGTGGATTGTTTCTTCATGGTAGAGTATGGCAATTGAGATTATGAAGGTATATAATTATGTTTTTTTACTTTGATTATCATATTGAATTGGTTGCACGAGTATGTTCTTTTGGCTATTTTGTAAGCGATGCAGAAATCAATGTGTGAAACAGGATCTGTGCAAAGTGTCATGATAGAAATCTAACCTTTACGGATCGCTTAGCGATCACGTTCTTATATTATTCTCGCAGGTATACTTGGTACGAAAATCGTGTAGGCTTTTCGAGGAAAAGAAGGATAAAAGCACGACGGATGGTGCGTTTGGGGATCATTCACCGATCTCTTCTTCTGCGAGTGCGAGTGCGAGTGCGAGTGCGAGTGAGAGTGCGAGTGAGACGCTGCATGCAAGCGAACTGAAGCTCGGGGGTGGTCGGGAGGTTCGAGCTCCGTACAACGGAGTGCGCCCATATATTTTGCTCCTCTGTTGTATCAAACACTATCAATACAAAGATTTCTTCCTCTGTTTTGCTGTCTATCTCTATTATTCGGTTCTCGTGACAATTGGTATCAGAGCAAGCGGCTGATTCTGGACATGGAAGGATACGAGAGGAGGATGAAGGAGCAAGAAGACCTGATTCGGCGACTATGAGAAGATCTGAAAATTGCAAATCGAGAGTGTGCTAAGGCTCTGTGGGGCAAAGCAGCACGAGAGCTTGATATCTATGTAGACTTGATGGCCAACATGAAGGTGAAAACCATGCTAATCCACCTGGAAACAATAATCATCGTGGTGGCGCTGGGGTACCGCCAAAAGAAACGATGACGATATGGGAGAAGCGACAACCAAATCATTCTTAACGAAGGCTAAGCTTAAAGAGTTTGATGGCATAAGAAAGATATGCGAAGATTTAGAAGCGTGGATTGAAGAACTCAAAGATTTGGATTATACTTTCAATATCGAGAACACGACCACGAGACTTTCGAATGCTCGAGCAAGGTGACCGATAAGACAATACGTACCAAGATGACTCAATTGGAGACTTTTGGCGATGCGTACGATAAAGGTAAGTCATCTACCCCTTCTTCGTGATGTTTTATGTCTTTGATACGTCCTTTGAAAGCTTCTGTGAGATCGAATTTATGCGTAAAAGTTGAGATTAAAATTTGAATTTCTTAATTGATTTGGATAGTATTCATTGCTTCTTATCGTCTAAATTGATTGAGAAATTAAACTTGAAATTAAATCGAGAAGTTAAAAGTCTTGTGGATTTAACTAGTGGTAATAATAGTTTCACGAAAGAGTTAGTAGAAAAATTGTTTTTTTTTCTTTGAAGAGTCGAAATCATAAAGATGATTTCTATAACATAAACATTGATATGGATGATGTTATCATTGGTATCAATTAGATCATTGAAAATCATGTTTTGATTGATTGTTAAGAAAGAAAAATATATCTTTAATCATTTGATGATGATAAGTCACACTCTTTGTGGAAAGAAAGAGATTCTAAATCTAGTTTTGGCAAGGGAATTGATAAGGTGACTTAGATAAGGGTGTGAGACGTTGCTTGTGTTTGCTAATGAGATTAAAGAAGAATCTGGGGATAAACATAAAGAGACAAATCCAGAATTTATAGAGGATCTCTTACATGAATTTAAGGATGTGTTTCCGGACGATCTTCCTGGTATGCCTCCGCCTTGAGCGGTAGACCACGCCATAGATCTATATCCAGGAGCAACACCTTATTCAAGAGCTCCATACAGGTTCAATATTGATGAGCTTAAAGAGCTCAAGATACAACTTAATGATCTTTTGAAAAAGGGTTTCATTAAACCTAGTGTATCTCCTTGGGGTAGTCCTGTGTTATTCCAAAAGAAAAAGGATGGTACATATAGGTTATGCATCGACTATAGGGGATTAAACAAAAAGACCATTTAGAACAAATATCCTCTTCCTCACATAGATGAACTGCTTAGTCATTTGAGTGGTGCCACAATATTTTCAAAGGTTGATCTTCGTTCTGGCTACCATCAAATCCGCATTAAGGTTGAGGACATTCCAAAGATTTCTTTTCGTACACGTTATGGACATTATGAATTTAGAGTTCTTGCTTTTGGTTTGACTAATGCACCAACAACTTTCATGTGCTTAATGAATAATATTTTTCACCCGTATCTTGATGACTTCATTCTGGTATTCTTGGATAATATTTTTGTGTATTCTACGAATGAAGAAGATCATGCATTGCACTTAAAGAAAACATCTGAGGTTTTGCATGAACATAAATTGTATGCCAAAGCAAGTAAGTATTCTTTTGCAAAGGATCAGATTGTGTATTTGGGAAGAGTGATTTCTAAAGAGGGGATTCACATTGATCTTGATAAAGTTAAGACTATGTTAGTAAGAGATGTAAGAAGCTTTATGGGTCTAGCACAATATGAGAGAGCACACATTAAAGATTTCTCTAAGATAGCAAGTCCTTTGACCGAATTGACCAAGAAAGACAAGGGTTTTGTGTGGACTTCTAGCTGTGAGACTGCTTTTGAGACCTTGAAGGCTAAAATAGCGGAAAATTATGTTTTGAAAGTTCCTGAGATGGGCAAACCATTTGTTGTGTCCTGTGACGCTAGTGGTGAACAATTAGGTTGTGTTTTGACACAAGAAGGAAGAGTGGTTGCATATGAGTTTAGGAAATTAAGACGACATGAATTGAACTATGCAACACATGATCTAGAATTGCTTGCTATTGTTCATGCATTGAAACATTGGCGTTATCTTTTGCTTGGTGTCAAATTTGAATTGCGTATTGTTCATCAAAGTTTGAAGTATATTTTCACTCAGCCATTATTAAATAAAAAACAAAGAAGATGGATTGAATTGCTGGCTGAGTATGACTTTGATTTGAAGTGTTTGTGTGGGAAAGAAAATAAAGTTACAGATGCATCGAGTCGTAGGCCCATGTGTAATTTGTTGACTGTTGTGCAATCCGATTTGGTTGATGAGATACATGCCGAAGTTGAAAATGATTCTTTTTACATGCCTATTTTGAAATTCTTGCGTGAGAATATTGGTGAGATGTATGAGAACAGATATCACTTGTATAAGGGAAATCTGTATTATTATGACCGCTTGTGTATTCCTGCAAATTCTTCTTTTAAGAGTCAAATTCTGCATGAGTGTCATAATTCACCTTTTTGTGGTCATCCTGGATTAAATAAGACATATGAAAAGATTAAAACCTTATTCTTTTGGCTGCATATGAAATTGGATGTTAAGAATTATGTGTGTGAGTGCTTTCAATGTCAACAAGTTAAGATTGAGCATAAGAGGATGCCTGGTGACCTTCAACACTTAGACATTCCTTTACAGAAGTGGGAGTGTATATCCATGGACTTTATCATTAGACTTCCTACTACTCGTGGAGGGTATGATTCGATCTTTCTGGTGGTAGATAGACTCACAACACAAGCTCACTTCTTTCCTGTAAAAATAATTTATACTGCATTGACCATTGCACGCTTGTTTATGAAAGAGATATTTTGTTTGCATGGCATGCCCAAGAGCATAGTGTCTGACAGAGATTCTAAGTTCACTTCTCATTTCTGGAGAGCGAATTTTGACTCTATAGGTACCCAGTTACGCATGTCTAATGCTTTCCATCCTCAAACCGATGCGAAAACGGAGAGAGTGAATCGTATTTTAGAAGATATGTTACGAATGTATGTCAATGAAAACCAATCTAATTGGAATGAATATTTGCCTTTGGTTGAATTTGCATACAACAGTTCATATCATTCATCTATTAGGATGACTTCGTTTGAGGCAATGTATGGCTATAACTGTCCCACACCTATAAATTTTCTTAGCTCGAGGAATAAGGTAGAACTGTCACGTGAGATGCTTGAGAAAATGGATAACGAGCTGGCCAAAATCAGGGGGAATATTAGAGAATCTCAAAAGAGACATAAACTGTATTATGACAAGAAACATCGTGTTGTGGAGTATGAAACTGGTGATATGGTTTTTTTAACGGTTATTCCTGAGAAGTCTCATTTGATTCTTGGAAATGATAGAAGATTGTCTCCACGATTTGTTGGTCCATTTAAAATTTTGAAGCGCATTGGTTCATTAGCTTACAAATTGGAATTGCCTTCTCATGTTAAAGTGCATCATGTATTCTATGTGAGTTTATTGAAAAAGTATGTTCCTAATGTGCATTATGTTTTAGAGGATAACTCTAAGTTGAAAGATGATGGACCATTGACTGTAGAATCAGACTTAGTACTAGATAGGCGTTTTAAACATATGAGAAATAGAGACATTGTGGAAGTTTTGGTTAAGTGGCAGAACTATCCAGTAGAGGATGCATCATGGGTTGATCTTAGTGTTTTGCAAAGAGAATTTTTCTCTCTTTAGACCAACTCTGAGGACAGAGTTAATTTTGATAAGGGGAGAATGTAATAGAACTAGTCTTTGAAGTTCTTAAAGTCAAAAAGAATGTAGTAGGACATATCTTTCGTTAGCACGATTTGAAAGATTGTTGAATAGTCTATTAAATAGAGCTTATACGAATGAGTTGAGATATTAAGAGAGAACATATATTCTTTTTTTAAAAATAATACACTAAAGACGGATTTGATAAAGATTAATGAATAACAGATAGTCTGTCTATGAACAGTAAAATTGAGATTTTTATTAATATCAATGTTTTATATTTATGTGTTTTAGCTTAAAATGCATGGGTAGGCTTAAAATAAGTTGTAAAAGTAGTGGAGACCCAAAAATAGAGGTTTTATGAGTCGCGACTTAAAAGTTGCGTTATTAGCCAAACAGAGACGTTTTTCGCAATTCTGTTCGCGTTGCCTTGTAGACCAGACCTATTCCCGTCGTTTTGAGTACTTGGATTGCTCTGTTCTGAGTTCGTTTGTAAAAGTTATGATGAAAACAAACAGAAGACAGCAGCAGTGTAGTGTACACAGGGACAGACAGACATACAACATCATACAGTTCTCCCTGCTATCAACCAAGAAGTGGATTGTTTCTTCATGGTAGAGTATGGCAATTGAGATTATGAAGGTATATAATTATGTTTTTTTACTTTGATTATCATATTGAATTGGTTGCACGAGTATGTTCTTTTGGCTATTTTGTAGGCGATGCAGAAATCAATGTGTGAAACAGGATCTGTGCAAAGTGTCATGATAGAAATCTAACCTTTACGGATCGCTTAGCGATCACGTTCTTATATTATTCTCGCAGGTATACTTGGTACGAAAATCGTGCAGGCTTTTCGAGGAAAAGAAGGATAAAAGCACGACGGATGGTGCGTTTGGGGATCATTCACCGATCTCTTCTTCTGCGAGTGCGAGTGCGAGTGCGAGTGCGAGTGAGAGTGCGAGTGAGAGTGCGAGTGCGAGTGCGAGTGAGACGCTGCATGCAAGCGAACTGAAGCTCGGGGGTGGTCGGGAGGTTCGAGCTCCGTACAACGGAGTGCGCCCATATATTTTGCTCCTCTGTTGTATCAAACACTATCAATACAAAGATTTCTTCCTCTGTTTTGCTGTCTATCTCTATTATTCGGTTCCCGTGACAATATGGCACTTAGGTCCCCTCTATATATACATCATCTCATGTGTGTATTCTACATACTTTGGGATTTTATTTATGTGCTCTCTTTTTCTCTCTCAACATACATGGGTTTAATATCGATTGAAGTGTTACAAACCATCTCCAAAGACATTATGTCAGTGTATTTCTCTAACATTGATATTATTTTTCATCTTGTGCTCTCTGATTTGTGATACTAACAGATTATATAAAGACAAAGTGAAATCTCAGAGATGGTATATGTTTATCAAAGTTGAAGATGATCCAAAGCATTCTTTGAAGGATTTCAAGAGTTAATAAAATCATTTCATTGAGCCTTTATGGCTATTAATTGTATATATAACAAGAGTGATGTAACTCCTTATAAACCATTTTTATAAATTGAACAATATATTAATATAATGGTAGCATTACAAAACATTGCGCAAAAATCGGTGTAGGTACCGACGAAATAGCTTTACTTTTTAAACCAAAAAGCGTTGAAATAGGCCTCGGAAGAGGTGCCGGTATCGTAACGTCGGTATGACCATCGGTATAGCGGACGTCACAATACACCTTGAAATAGGTGTCGGAATATGCAATGAAATGAGCACCGGTATCTATATAGTCAATCACAATGCCTATACCATTACTCCTACCGACACTGATATTGTCACCTGTATCGATGACCAAAACTTGCAAAGTTTTCTTGGGTAGAGAGGGCTAGGAACTAATGTTTCATGTACTGTAGAAAAAGAAAACATCCCTCTCTGCCCAAAGGAAGAATGCACAAGCAACCACACTCCACCTACAAGTTGACGCTAAAGAGCGAGTGTATGGCAATTAGCAAAATTGTAAGAATAACATAACTTGCTAACATAATTGAAACATGATGCAAAAACTGTAAAACTATAAACATAACCATAAACCATAAACTCTAAAACCATACCATAACCATTACCATAACTTTCTTGTCATACCATAACCATAACATCCATACCATCATTGCACAACCATAACCATAACCACACTACAACAAAAAAGGGGGCCTTCGACGCAGGTTTCGACGCACCCCGTCGAAAAAACCGTCGATATACGCGTCCCTATTAAAACGTTGTTATATGCGTGGATATACGCATCAAAAGGTAATATTATCGACGCATATTTCGACGGGCTTAGCGACGCATATAGCAACGACCATAATAGAAAAAAAAATTATTGGGTAGAGGACAGGCGGCCTGGCCTGTGCCCAGTGAAAAGATGGACACAGCCACAGCCAGACTGCCTATCCTCTGCCCAAGAAAGCGAGCAGCACCAAAATCAACCGTGCTCCTGCGGAAATTTTGGCAGAGTTCCCTTCGTTTTTACATAAGCTTTAAAAAAAAAAACCATATCATGTATACGCCTCCTACATGCTATCCATGTAGGATCTCACATGAGATTTAAGGCCAATGAAAGAAATGAAATGAACTTTGTGCAAAACCATAACCAACTTAAAACCATAACCATAACGAACTTAATTTGTGCAAAATCATAACCGGCCATAACCATATTGATCAAAACCATAATGCAGATAACCATAACCATAAACAAAATAATAACCATAAGCATAACCAGAAATTTAAACATAACCATAAACAAAACAATAACCATAACCATGTCTATAGAAGAATAGGAGAAATAACCATGTCTATACAATAAAAATAACCATAACCATAACCATAAGGAAAACAATAACCATAACCATGTCTGAACAATAACCATAACGATATATGTCTATACAAAAATGAGACACAAAAACGTGTCTGTGTCTCACAAAGCATATATATGAAATCCACTGATGACTAGGCATCACAACCTACACATAGGACAAGTCACAAAAATAGTATTGATATTACTTCACATATACTTATTTAATTAAATCAACTCACACATATTAACGTCTCATCTCAATCGATCAGCGAGACTCTAAGGCCTCCCAATCTACAAGCTCTCCTGAAGCATCAAGATCATTCAATACTTCATAGATACCTCTGCGATATCCATATCTCTCCTCCTGGCGTGTCGGGGCTCGATGCATCGCAAGATTCTATGTTTATACAAAAATCAAAGTAATAAGAATACATGATTCATCACGTTTAAAAAAACGCCATAGTTGGGATTGGATTGGAAACTCACAAACTCATAGCGAAATGTGTCAAAGCCTCCGCTGCTGCCAAGATGAGATGTCCCCCTAGTCATCTGTGGTATCTGCGCGGCTTGACGCTACTGTCTGAACCGTGTGTCCGCTGTCCGCTCATTCTCCCTGATCTGTTGCCACGTCTCGTGTAGGATGTCCAAAGGCTTCGGCGAGCCGGTCCTGAAAGCCGGCAGAGCTGCATCTCGTCGATGTTTCACGGTGTCCCGTGCAACACCCTTGATCCACCTCCTCGGAACAGCCTTTGAACCCGGAGCAGGCTGGTACTCTCTCATGATGGTCTCCACTATATAACTGTTTTTTTCCTCATCCTGGTCAGGTCACGGCATCAGAATGCTAGTCGAAAATTGCAGCTCCGCGAGCTGGCGAATCTGCTATCTTATGTCAGTCCCAACTCTATCCATGTCAACAAAACCATCTGTCCGTACACTATAGAGCTTAGAGGCACTAGGATTGTGTATCCCCCAAGGTGTCCGAGGTGTGCCAAGAGGTGTGTCGAGAGGTGTGCCTGGGTAGGACGGGGGTCGTGAGCAAGGAGGGATCGAAGCATCTGTGGACCCTCCTCCACAGCAACCACCACCTCCACCTGACGATCATCGAGATCGGCGAGTGCGCTTGTGCTGCGGAGATGAGGACGTACCCACCTCTGCCACACCCCTAGGTGTCGAAGCGGTCGTGATGGGAGAGCTCGCAGGCATCGTACCCGTAGGTGTCCCCCCACCCCCACCCCCCCATAGGCGTCCCTCCCCGCATAGGCATCCCCCCCATAGGTGTCCCCCCCATAGGCGTCAGACCCTTGGATGTGAAGCCCGGAGGCGTAGTACCCGTGCCTCTGGCTACCCAGTACTGAGACGCCTCTGCCATCCGACTGGGCGTCATCCGTGTGACAAAGCCCATAAATGCATGTGCACTCATAGAAGCGGGATGTGGAAACTCGTCCGCCATACTAAAGTCCTGCACAAAGAAAGTAAAATAAAACGTCGTCTTCTATCTGTAAGGCCTTTTATGCTTCCATCCTTGGCTCTATATTGGTCGGACCTTCACGCATAATCCTTTCTCTCTCTCTCTCTCAGATATAGGTGCTATGTCGCCAAAATCAATGCCCGTTCCGTAGGAGTCGTATCGTAGATTCTATACGGTTTCTCTAGCAAACTCTCCATACTTGTGCACATGCTATTACATATCCCACGCTTGCGCAGGATTTGATACTTGCAGAGCGTGCACGAGCATGCAATCTTTTCCTCTATGTTAGTTGATGACATTGCCATCTATAATGATTATGAATGTTGTTTTAATATATATACTCCTCACAATGTAAACTACCTCGCATTCTCTAGTCTTGCCCAATCTCTGTACACCTCGGTCTGGAGGTGTACGGAGATAAGGACCACCGGGTCAAAATCTCGTCTTTATAGGTCAAATCCTATATGGGTAGACACATACGTGCACTCCCAGGTGTACATGGCAATGCATGTAGCGGGCAAAACCCCTTTGCCTCTTTTAGTTCCATAGTTTCTTCTAGAGGGAGAGAGAGAGAGATAGAGAGAGTTTCTGTCCTTTTCTCACAATTGGTCAGCCAACCTAACTCTTTCTCTCTCTCTTTCTCTATCTACTATCTATTTCTCTCTCTCTCTCTCTACCTCTGTAGCTATCTCTAGTTAATTCTCTCTCTCTCTCTCTCTATATATATATATATCACTCTCTATCTCTCTATTTCTCTCTCTCTGTCTACGTACCCTATCTCTCGTTCTTTCTCTCTCGATATCGCTCTCGCTATCTCTCTTTATCTCTCTCTTGATCTCGCTCTCGCTATCTCTCTTTCTCTCTCTATTTCCCTATTTCCCTATCTCTCTCTCTGTCTTGCTCTCCACTTCCCTCTCTCTCTCTCTCTCTCTCTCTCTCTCTCTCTCTATATATATATATATATATATATATATATATATATCATTCTCTTTCTCTCTCTCTCTCTCTATTCCCTATCTCTTTCTCTCTCTCTATTTTCCTATCTCTCTCTCTCTCTCTACTTCCCTATCTCTCTACTGATCGAACGCGTGGCTGAGCTAGGAAGATCCAGACGCCCACGACTGCGGAGGACTACGCAACATCGACAGAGGCTGCATCAGAGGATCCAGGTCACTTTGGCTCGACATGCACAACGCGCGATCAGACTACTAACCATGGAGGAGATTGATGAGATCCGCCACCGGCCGATGCTGGATCTCCTATGATCTACCTATCCTAGCTAGCTGTTTTAGCTGCTTAGTCCACACCCAACAGTTAAGGATTCCATAATATTTTATTTTGTCATCTTGTTACTCTGACTTTGTATCAGATCCACCACTTTGTAACTTTCTAGTCTCATAGGTCACTTTGGCCTTTTGAAGACGTTAATATAACATTTCATTTCATTTCTCTCTTTAATTTCTCTTTCTTTAATTTTAATTTCCTACGCATACATTTCTCTCTCTCTCTCTTTAATTTCCTACACGCAAAACAATTCTCTCTCTCTCTCTCTCTCTCTCTCTCTCTAGCTTTTTAATTTCTTATTTACACACACACACACACACATTTCTCCCTCTCTCTCTGTCTCTCTCTCTCTCTCTCTCTCTCTCTCTCTCTCTCTCTCTCTCTCTCTCTCTTAGTTTCTTACACACACACACGTTTCTCTCTCTCTCTCTCTCTTTGATTACCTACACACACACACACACACACACACATCTCTCTCTCTCTCTCTCTCTCTCTCTCTCTCTCTCTCTCTCTCTCTCTCTCTCTCTCTCTCTCTCTCTCTCTCTCTCTATCTATCTCTTTCCTACACGCACACACACACACACGATGTATAGAGAGAGAGAGAGAGAGGGGGGTTGGGGGGGGGGGGGGGGGGGGGGGCGAGTTTCATAATACCTGCGCAACAGGTTTCGGCCAAGATATGAGCGCGCGCGTTGCAGGCGAAAATGGCCCCTTTGTGCGGGTTTCTCTTTTTTTTCCCCCAATTATTTTGCGTCGAAATGTGAGTCGATATACTCGTGGTAATGTCTGTCGATATACACGTGGAAAAGTATGCCTTGCCACGTGTATTTCCACGCTCATATCGACGAATATTCCGAGGCATATATCGATGGGATGAAAGTACGTCGATATCCGCGTGGAAAGGTACGGTTGTCGATATATACTGCGTCGATATCTTGATGTTATGTTGTAGTGCGATAACCATAACCATAACCATCACATGATTGCTTTACCATCATAGCAAAACCATAACCATCATCTGATTGCCATACCATCATTGCACAACCATAACCATAACCATAACCATCACATGATTGTCATACCATCATAGCAAAACCATAATCTTAAGTTGACTATCAAACCTTGACCATAAAATCTGTGCCATACCATAAACATAAGCACTACAAAACTGTACATATGCAAACAATCATTGAGTGAGAAGACTCCCATGGTCTCCCAATCGACGTCCTCTCCCTCCTCCTACAGCTGGGTCAAAAGGGCCACAAGTCCATGCTTGTACCCATACTTCTCCTCTTGGCGTGTCGGAAGGCGCTTCACAGCAACTTCCTGCAAATTTATGGTTTCATTAGATAAATCTTCAAATAACATATATATTATCAATAATTTAAATCATACATATCATACTTACAAATTCACGTCGAAGCGTATCGTAGCCTCCACTCCCAAGATGTGACACTCTAGCAGACTCCAAACGTGCTCTGGATGCATCTCTTTACTGCTGAAATCTATCGGGATTGTCTTGTGTCTCTCATGCGATCCCTGTCCACTCCTCTTCATCCAACCATGCCGGCTTGGGACTGCCGTCATTGTACCTGTCTCTTGCCTCTGACCGACGGTGTGACATTGTGGACTTTGCCACGCTCAAAATCCACTTTTTCAAGACTTGATTATACCCCTCTATCGGAGTGACCAAACTAAATCGTACAAAGCTGTCGATTCCTCTCTCGCATGGCCTTTTCGACTCTATCTGCCACAACAACCCCATCCCTGCTCTTGTTCACCTTGCTAGGATCATGTTCGTGTGATTCCAAAGGTGTAGGTGGTGTGTCCATTTGTGGATTATCTACTGATTTAGTGGTGGATGCTCTCTTGGTGGTGTGAACACATTGGTAGAACCACTACCACAACAACCACCACCTCCATAACGACGCCTACATCGTCTTGAGGATGAACCACCCATCAATGTAGGGGGCACACGAGTCCTAGGTATAGGGGGAACACTAGACTGAGGTGTGGGGCCGCTCGGTGTACGGAACACACTAGTCCTGGGAGTAGGGTTGGCCATAGTAGGTCTAGAGGGACCTGCACCCCAAAGGTGTTGTGCCATCGCGATCTGCTCTGGTGTGAATTGAGACGAAAACAAGCCCATCTGCTTGAGTGACATGCTGGTTAGAGTGACAAGCAAATTAAAACTAGGAGAGTATGGCTCATCGTCATCGGCCATGGCTAATCATACACAAACAACACCCACAAAATACGTTAGTTTACATAAGAAATGCTTAGTCAATACAAATAAAAAATCAACGAAACTGATACACAAATGACAACATCAAAAGTGTATTGTAGACTAATAAAAAGAGCTTTACAAAAGGTTTCCTAGAAAAAGTCATTAGTTAATCTCTCATCCTCTATGAGATTTGATGCACCAAAGATGTCTATCTCAATCTGTACTTTTGCATCTTCGTCATCGAACTCTTCTACTTCATCGCTCTCCGCATCAGCTTCACTATTTGGCACCTTATTTCTAGGTTCAGACAATTGCTCAATGCTGACATCCACCTCAAAATCTATTTTAAAGTTGGAGTTGGCCGGTCTTGTGCTTTGTTCATGAATCACCTCTTCGAGCTCAACATCCAATCCTTCACACACTTGCTTGTTACGTGGAGCAACTTGAACGACATAGAGCCATAAGGGTTTAAATAGGTCATTCTCATCATTTTCTGTCCATAGTGGATTGTGTACGAACACAACTTGTTCACAATGCTGCGGAAGTACAAATGTATCCCACACATTTGTCCACACCCGCCCAACGTTCACTTGAATCAATCCACTCTTGTCTTTGCGCACAATTGCATTAGGGCCGCTAGTAATAACTTTGAACCACTTGACATCAAAGATAAACATATCAAACTTTCTAAAGCTAATCTTCAAGATGTCTTGGATGTAGACAAAGTATTCAGGGTGGGTAGTTTCTGTATTCTCATCCCTGGAACTACTCCTACTTTCTTGGACAAAGCCTTTCCTAACACCACTGTCGAAAGTGACCCTTTGTTCATCGATCCGTTGCACTCTGAAGTGCTTCCCATGTGACCACAAAGCTCCATATTTGTGATACTGCAGCCACCAAATTGAAACAGAGTAAAATTTAGTCAAAAAATCGCAACCCCTTGACATCTCCTCTTCCTCTTCACTAATCAACACTCCACTCCTCTTTGCCTCTAAGAGTGTCGCATCTAACCACCGCTCAGTTGGAAAGAATGGAAATTTTTGAAGATAATCTGGAAAAGGAAGGTTTCTAGTTGCATGGTTGCATTTGAATTGAAGGAGATTTGTCCCTCTCTAGCCACTTTTGCATGATGACTGAGTTGAGAAGGCAAAATCTCATACCCTTTTCTCGCATTGTGATGTCCATCTTCCTAACGATGCCTTGTCCTTGCGGCTCGTCTGCTGTCACCCTGATGTTGACCTCAATAGTCTACATTCAAGGCATCTCTGGATCAATTGAAACCAAAAATTCATTGATGAGGACAAGAGACTCTTGTACAAGCCATCCTTCGGCCATGCCACCCTTGGGGCGAGCCCTTTGACGAACAAACCCCTTTAAAGTCTTCATAAATCTCTCCAAAAAGAACATCCACCTACTATAGACCACCCCAACAACTACAACTTCATTGAACACATGCACAAGTACATGCATTTATATGGTAAGAATGTTTGTTGGAAAGTACTTCTCTACCATGCACACTGCGTCAATAGCATTTAAGCGTGCTGCATCGATGTTGTCTTCTCTTATCTCTTTTGAACTGATCGAGCGTACCAACTCACTGATTTTGTATATTGTTCTTCTAATGTCCTCTGTA
Source organism: Adiantum capillus-veneris (assembly GCF_014529385.1). Classification (NCBI taxonomy): domain Eukaryota; kingdom Viridiplantae; phylum Streptophyta; class Polypodiopsida; order Polypodiales; family Pteridaceae; genus Adiantum; species Adiantum capillus-veneris. The sequence continues at coordinate 98,759,697 of NC_140953.1, forward strand.
AAACAACCCTTTACGGAAATTGGTAAGATGAACTGTAAAAATTTGTGCCAATCCTGGAACTTAAGACCACTAAGATTGTCATCTCTCGTAAAAGCCGTTTTCAAACATCGCATGCACCTTGTGGGAGTCTTGAATGAAGATATAGGCTTCTTCACTTGTTGCTCTTCTGTGCAACTCAGAACCCATGGACCTTTTGGTATAGACCACTTTCCATTGGGTTTAAGTCCAGGCCACATCTCTGGCATTCGACCCACAGCCTGCAGGTCACATCTTTGGGCCTTGCTCTTCCTTTTTCCAGTGATGGTCTTCCAGATGACCTCCACCACATTATTGAAGATGTGCATTGGGTCGAAAAAATGATTAATCAGCAGGTCACTCCAGTACGGGAGATCATGGAAAATAGAAATTCTTTTCATTCTAGGTGGCATCCAATCTCCCCTATTAGCCACATGTTTTTCCAATCGTTGACTTTCAGTGGATGCATGTCATGTTTGCATATGTTTGGTCCACGTAGCTCATGTCCTTCAGGCAAAAATCTACCATGCTCCTCGTAAACTATCTTGCTCAAATGCTTAGAGCGGCAGAAGCCAAGTCGAGGACCACATTTTGGACATGCATGATTGCCCGAGTAACTGAATCCTGAAACATCACATATTAATTTTTAAAAGCATTGACATAGCCATGAGGGTTTTAAAGGGTTTTAACGGCACTTACCTGAGCACTCACTGAAGCCTGACCAATCGTGCATGGTCCACATGAGAATTCCTTGCACATGTACATTCCGTCGTACGATTGGTTCGGACATATCAACCACATCAATTCCTGTCCACAAGATTTGGATATCTTCTATAAGTGGTCCCAGATAGAGGTCCATGTTCTTTGCTTTGTACTTTCCTGGGATGATCAATGACAACAATAGATGGACCTTCTTGATAGCGACCCATGGTGGAAGATTATAACTAACTAGACAAATAGGCCACATGCTCCATGACGAAGTCCGTAATCCGAATGGGTTTACTCCGTCCATAGCTAGACCAAAGCATATACATCGAGGCTCCTTCTTAAATGTAGGCCAACTTTCCTCTATGTGCTTCCATGCACGAGAGTCAGCAAGTACCCACATAACATCATCAGTCGATCTAGTATTTGAGTTCCATGTCATCAAAGTGGCTATGGACTTTCACCTGAACATGCTCTTTATTCTTGGAATGATAGGAAAGTGTCGAAGGAACTTTGCAGGGATAAATTTTCCTTGTGTGTCCTCCCTGTACCTATTTGATCCACAATTGGGACATTGTTCCAGGTTTTCATACTCATTGCGAAAAAGTATACAATCATTAGGACATGCATATATTTTCTGATAATCCAAGCCCAAATTAGTAAGAATCTTTTTAGCGGGTGGACGGGTAGGGGGCATGTGATTCCCTTCTGGAAAGATTTGCTCATTCAGCAACTTGACGTTACATGAACAAGTTAGCCCTTTGATCACTTTATATGAAATGTAATTTTCACTTTACCTGAAAAGCTCTATGACTGAGACATCAGACCAACCATAGACAGACTGCAAATTAAGCATTGCCAATGCGGTACGAAGAACTGAGATTTTTGTACTAGTGTAGAGCGGCATGCGTGCAAGACTTTGCATCATCTCACCCTCCTCATCATTGCTATCATGCTGTCGATATGAACAGGATGGCTGAGGTTGGGGGTCCACAGTACTGTGTTCAATGTTGTCGCCTTCTATGTTGAAATCCTTGTCAAAGAACGCGTCCAACATCTGGTCCATCTTTACTTCTTGAAATGCTGCCTCAGGTATTAGTTGGGAGGACTCAATCGATGGCTTCTTGTTTGAAAATCGTCTTCTCTGGCATGAAGTTGGAGAAAATCTACTTGTGGACTTTGACCTTCAATCTCTAGACCATGAGATCGATAATGCAGGTCTTGTACTTGCTCTACCGGAAAGAGACCGTGATTGCGTATACGTTGGTCACATATTTTTTGTTTTTAAATGATCTGATGCTTGCAATGCACACAAGGACACGCCATCCTATCAACCATACTTTATCTACCAATTATGCAACAAATAATTAACACACTCTAGTTGTTATAACTACACACTACACCATTTTAGATAATTTAGAAAAATCCCGTTTCCCAATTCTAAACGTGTATGCTAGGATTGTGTTATTTTATGACTTCTAAGCTTTACTTGCCTTTAATTTAGATAAATTATCATGATTGTATGAGTCTATTTTAATTTCTCTACTATAAAATTTAAGAATTAACCTCCAATATAGTTCTTGGAAAGAGGATTTGTATGACATCAATGCTTTTCTAAATTCAACAAATACTTCTAGAAGTAACTTCTCAAAAAACGAGGTGTCAAGAAAACCAATTGATATGATTTTAAAGGAGCATATAGATTGATTACATCAATCAAAAAGGATAATATGTAAAGACAAATACTATTAAACACTCTTGTCATAAATCTGGTGACCTTAATCCATGTATAACAAAATACTTGGTCATGGTTTTGTAGCATGCTATCAAGTTTTAAATACATGATAATTTAAACAACATTCAAACTAATGTTAAAGTCAAAACAATAATATAGAGTATCCTATGGCTATAAGACCATGAGATGCCATTTATTGCACCTATGGCCTTAAGGCCATATAGTGCTCTTTGTAAATATATCTATGACTTTAAGATAATCCGAAATATGTCTCTTTATGACCTCAAGGCCATGCATAGGGTTAGGATTGTTAGGTGGTCTCAACGTATAAAGAGATCCACTGCTTCAAAGCCATTATGGGACTTTATTTATGTGCCACCCTATGTCCCTAAGGCTCTAGGTTTGCCTTAGGGACACAAGATGTTGTTTATGCCAATAAGACATCCTTGTATGCTCTATGTTTGTACTCTATATCCCCAGGCGCACAAGGTGTGCCTCGTATGCTAGTTAGAAACCCTTTATTCTATATGTTGTCACCATATGGCCTTAGACCATAGGGTGCCCTCTGTGCTGGTAAGAAATCCTCTATACTCTGTGTTTGCACTCTATGGACCTAGGGCCACAAGGTACCATGTATGCTAGTAAGAAATCCTCTACGCTCAATATTGAGACCATGTGGCCCCAAATCCATAGGATATCCTCTATGGTAGTGAGAAAAACCCTCTATGCTCTATGTTCACAAACAATTAAAAAATCTAAACAATAATTTAGAGTATCCTATGGCCCTAAGACCATAAGATGTCATCTATTGCACCTATAATTCCATTTGGTATTTTATTTAACTATAGAAAGTTAAATGAGGCACTTACTTACATAAACGATCACTAATTCTAACTTTGAATTTTTTTATTAACATAAAACTACAATATAAAAACTCTTAATATAAGTTTGTGCCAAAGAATCTATGTTAAAATGAAGATGCTTTAAAAATTCACTCAAAGATTTTAGAGATGGTGTCTCAAAAAAAGGAGGTGTTTAAAAACACCGTTTGATGTGAATAATACGAATTGTATACATTGATTATGTCAAAATAGTATAAATTATAGACACAAAGATTACCACCAACAACTTTATAGTTTCATAAAAATGATGGTCTTCATCACATGCACAACAAAGTACTAACTGGAAAGAGTATCATATCTCTAAGATTGAGGGTGTTCAAAAAACACCATTTTGTAACACTACCAAGTGTCAAGAACATTCTAATTGTTTGCATCACTTAATAAAGACAATTATCAAGAAGAAAAAGTTAACAATACCATAGAAGCATCAAACAATGAAACCAAAGAACTTGAATGAGAGAAGTCTCCTCACAATAGGATGCACTTCATTAACAAAATAGTTTAAAGATTTTTCAAGCTATCCCACAAATTTCCATCAAGTTTATAATTTGAAAAGTACAGAATGCCAAATACTTGGTAGATGCTATTTAGAATACTTAGCTAGTACACTTAAGGTAGCCTCCTTCTCTTGAAATTTTGAGTCCTTTGAGACATATAACATTGCATTACATAGTGAGTCTCAGGATTAGGATGGAACATTACAAAATTCTTGTGGTATAGTCTTTCTTGTCTTTAGCATACAACCATCCGCATAACCATAGAACAATTTCATCTTTTAAAAAAACTTTGAAGCAATTGAGTAGGTTGGCTCCAAAACATTGGGAAAATCATATAAGTTCCTTGTATATTCCACATCACTCGGTATGGACTATCATAAAATATTATAGTGTTGCCCCCATCTTAATAATCAAATAGCTTCCATATGGTTGAAAGATTTTTGTGATAGGCTCTTTTGTAACCGATCATGAAATTTGAATTTTTGCAGTACCTGTCCATAATCATTACGAGAAAGTTGGAATCACTTTTGGGCCTTGTAAGAAGTGCCACGTTGGCTTAGAGAGAGAAAATGAAAATGTTAAATTGTGCATTTTATGTGATATTTTTATGCACAACAAAAAGCCAAAATGACATTTTTTGGTAGGTAGCCCCCGTCTTTATCATTTTTATCCTTCATTCTCTTGTCAGGAATCCAACTAACCATATGACTAATGATTTGAAATCCCAACTTACAAGAGTTCCCAACAGAAACACAAGCCACATGAACTCTATCAACTCTAAACTTGAGAGTATGTCCTTCCCTCCCAAAACCCGAGATATTTCATGAGTTTCGAGTCTCCGTCTTTTTCTCTATCAACTCTAGGAATGGAGAACACTTCTTTTCCTTATGAAAACACTAATTTGAACTTGCAATCCTCAGTCCCTTCATCTTTAACACTTACCCAAAGAAAGAACACACATCATCTTCATGTTGATGTATTGCAAGAGTACGCACCGTTGCAGAAATGTACGAGGGAGTCTTTCTTACCTCAACGGGAGAAAGAACTTAGAAGGACAAACAAGGAACATCATTTGGATTTGTGGACCGATGGGTCTATTTATCCAAAGGATTCTACAACAAATGCGCCACCTCCCTTTGCTAATATCACTAACCTCTTACATTTCACAGGTTATGGCAAGGATGGGCTATTGGGATACACGAAACATTTGGAAATGAGAGGATTGAATGCAGAAAGGCAAAGAAACTTCCTGGCGATGGAGAACATGCAACTGAAGAAATTTAATGAAGCATGCTCTCAAAAGATTTCATCAAACAAAGAGACAATCCAAGGCCTTGAGAAGAAGATCACAAGTTTGCAAGAGAAAGACACCGTGCTTGGTAGTCGGAAAAGGAAACGAGACATGTGCAACATTGAGAACAAGAAGGTTGGTAGTGGTGGCCTGAAAACACAAATACGAGCTTTAAGGTAACTCGAAGTTTGTTTCTTCAATGTGCTTCACTAAGAAATGGATACACTTTCCTATACATGATCATAGCGCATGGTGCTTTTTTGGCAGGTCTTTACTGCATCCAAACTCGAATGGTGCAGGCTTCAATGCTGGAGTGCATTATAGCCATCTAGTTCCAAAGGAAGTAGTTGAAGAGATGATAACTCTGAAAAAAATTTGTAAGTTGAAAGGGAGGCTCCTTACCTCCTTCATGAACGAGAATCAACTGGAACCAATGCAAGTGCAAGCAATACTTGATGAGAGTGGCATCTCGCAGATGGATACAGGGAACTCTTCAAAGCATTAGCTAAAAAGTCTCAAAATAAACTACAAAGAGTATCATTGCTGCCAAAGCCATCACATGTAAAGGCTTCTCACCGGCGTGTAAATGATGAGGTGTTTGAGAAACTCGGGTCACCATTCCAAATTGAAGCAACGTTCTTAGGCAAGGGCAGCAGAGAGGTACAGTTTAACAAGTACAACAACTTCTTCGTTGATCTTGAAGCATTGAAAAGGTATGTAGTTCACTTCTTTGACATCAGTCGAGAGGATTGCGGTGGGGTTCTGGAGTTTGTTTTGAAGCTCGACGAGTGCGAGGTCCTGAAGAACCAGAAGCTGGAGAGAGTCACCATTACTCTCATGAACAGAGCTCTGGATCCATCAATATCAAAAGAGGATCCAGGATACTTCAGTGTGCAATCCGAAAACAACATTCTAACGCTAGGATCATTTCAGGTATACTTCGTTCACTCGATGATAACAAAAATATTGATTATTTGGTTGTTGATTTTGTGTTTTTTTTTTCATTGCAAGTTGATAAGGAAAATTTTGAAATCCTCAATTGGGTTTTTAGTCAAACCCAAATTCCTTTCATCATCAATGAACAAAGAAATGGAGCCATTCTTTCAGTGGAAGGATTTGGTGACTACATAGTGGAATGGAACATGGCAGGTGACTTAAAGACTCTTAAGTGTATGTACAACATAACACACGGAGCAGCTGTGGCAAATCCATGCTTATTTTGCATGGATGATGCACAATCTCTTGAGAGTGTGCAATGGAATAGAGCTCCCAATAGACATCTTCAAGATAAGACTTTTAAACCAGTGCTTGATATTCCTCTGAGTAGAGTTCACGTCTATACACTTCATGCACTCTGTCGAAAAATTGAAAAGGTGGTTCATTTGTATATATATTTTGCATGGACAGTGAGTCAAAAAGAGTGATCAAAGCATAAGAGGGAGTGCTCTCAGACATTGGTTTTCATGGAGGCAATGTCAAAATCAAAGAAGACCCTAAGATGTCTCAAAGTCGGTACAAGGTACCGAGGAAAGCGTCGATAGGTGGAGTGAAGGCAAGAAGGTTTTTTGGGTTTAGCCTCAAAGATTCAGATAGAGAAGAAAGGAGAAACTTTTGCAACAAATGGAAACAGTTACATAAAGTGGTTAAAGACAATAATGGTGGTGGGCAATCCGGAATCACAAGGTGAACGTGTGGAAATCACTAGATAAAATTTTCCACTACGTTGAGTAGCATTCTTGGGACCAAAATAAGCTCACATCATTTCAAGCAGCCTTGCTAGATTGGAAAAAGGCTTACCTTACAGGGTGGGCTGGGCAACATATCACACATTACATGGTGGGTTGGAATTCTACATATACAAAACAAAATTATAAATTGTACTCTACTGAACATTTTGTTTTATTTCAATGCAGCACATACTGTTCAACCATGGTTCATATTTTGCCAAGACATACGGCTCACTATCAATATGGTCCACACAAGGCATGGAAAAACCCACTACATGGCAAGAACAGGTTATTTTAAGCACACTAGACATGGGGGAGGAATAGATAAGGCCAATAGACTATTATAGTTGCACCAATGGACTTATAGACGAATAATTCATAGAGCAAGGCAAAAGGAACTTCTTAAGAGTTCAAAAATTACACGGTCTTTACAACACATCCGCAAAGAGAAGAAACAGATGGCTTTGGGAGCTTTAAATGCAATGGATCGCCATGTGAGGTGGTGACGGTCATGAGTCAGGAGCGGGAGAAGATGGACCTGAGCCCGTCATTTTTATCCTCTTCGATGCATCTCCTTCTTCCTCACTTTGTACCTCTTTGATGTGCAAGCTTTGTAGACGAGCTCGTTCCTCTGCTGATGGCAGCATCCCCACGGGAATCATGCATCTTCTTTCCCTCAAAAACAGTCACTTGTTGCATGGATCTAAGCTCTCCGGGTCTTCAACCCCTGCAGCTAGAGCCTGCAGCCAGAGCCTGAGCTGTGTAGGACATGAAATAGGGGGATGTGAGTGCTTGGCACCCATACCCAATGCCAAATACGCGTAGAGAAAACTGTTTCTCAATCAGAATTAGTCTTTCTGCGTTTAGTGGGAGGGGGTGCTCACCACACAATTTTGTAATAACTTTCATTGCAAACAATGGGAACTTTGCATTGTCCTTGGAGTATTCCTTGTGGTATATTATGATCTACGTAAAAATTGAAATGAATTTATGGGCCATAAGTGAGATGATTACAATTGCCAAGTACTTGAATTGTTTCTACAAACCCTTTTGTGGTTCAAACACCCGATGTAGTGAGACAATGTTGCATCCTTTCCTTGGACTCCAGTGACAAGCCCTTGCGGTGAGCCTCCCACTCTTCTAAGGAAACTATCGTCATACACTAGCACCTGTCAACAAAAGAAAATGATCATGATATTGTATCTGTGGGCCATCTCCAATACCATCTGAATGCACAACAAAAGTTACCATCTGATTCTCGTCCATTTCCAGCATCGACCTCACCCACAAGTGAATAGACTGACTATTCATTACCTGATCTCTGGGTGCCACGGGCCTAACCATGTTTTTCAAGCCGAGTTGTTTTGTTGTCGATTCAAACTGCTCATTTGTTGTCAAATTGGCCTCTCCGAACTTCGCTTCATTGAATGTATCTTTGATCAGTTGCCACCCTGAAGTGAACTGTGAGTGGCGGATAGCTGTGTCAGCAATAAGATGTTGGCCCACTCCATCCACAAACCCCATGTCTGCCTCACAAAAATTTGCAATTGCAGCTAGGCAGTAGTCCTCCTGTATGTTGATTCATGCATGATATCTATGAGCAGAACATAGTGCATGTCGCCCGCCATAGCGGCAAAGTCACTTCCTTGGACTTTCATGCTTGCACCGTATTGGTGCATCCGCAAGAGAAGCAAGAGTTAAGACCACATCAAATGTTTCCTTTAATACCTCTACCCGCTCTTCTTCTCGGTCGAAATGCACCTCCACATCCTCTACCTCTTCCTCCGGCGCCAATGGACAACTATCGGAAGTTTTTGACTGGGAAGTCTCTGACTCACAATCCGTCTGCAAGTATAAGTAACAGACAAACCCGTGGTAGAATTTCACTAAGTGGCACTTTTTGAAGTGCTTCATACACCTGTCTTGTACAAGCAGTGCATTGGAGGGACACTTTTCTAGACAGTGATTCAGTCTCCTTGAAGCACTCTTGTCAAGGTCAAGGTCGGCTGGGTGCACATATCTCAAGCCATCAATTGTCATGGAATTTTCACAAGTGACTGCCTCATACTATTACAAATGGGTTTGTAGGTACTTAAATGAGCAATCCATAATCCTCTGTATAGAAAACTCTGCATTAAACATTCCTGATAGTTCTCGTGCACAGTGATGAGCACGGGCGTTGTATAAGAACGTGAATAGTTTTTCTTCACATGTATCCTCGCTCACAACGTCTGTCTCCAGGACTATGATCCCCATGACTGAAAGAAAAAGCAAGCCAAAATTAATTGGTGTCATAACCAAGAAAATAATGAGTCTCAAGTACCCCTCAAGGTCTCTATTCTCTTGGTTCTCTCCCATGCGCTAATGTCATAAGAGGTGAAGTCACTTGAGTCAGAACCAAGCGAGTAGGGGACCCAAGAATCTCCGAAGGGTCCTATTCTCTTGGTTTTGTCCTGTGCACTAATGTCATAAAAGGTGACATCACTTGAGTCAGAACCAAGCGATTAGGGGCCCAAGAATCTCCGAAGGGCCCTATTTTCTTGGTTTTTTCTCGTGCGCTAATGTCATAAAAGGTGACGTCACTTGAGTCAGAACCAAGCAAATAGGGACCCAAGAATCTCCGAAGGGCCCTATTCGCTTGGTTCTGTCCTGTGTGCTAATGTCATAAAAGGTGACATCACTTGAGTCAGAACCAAGCAAATAGGGGCCCAAGAATCACCGAAGGGTCCTATTGGCTTGGTTTTGACCCAAGCATTTGGAACAGGTGGATAAGAACAGAGCATTTAACGCTATCAGTGATAGATATATAGGCTACTCACTCACTATGCCCAAACTCAGGCACGGTCACATAAGGAGTAATTATTCCAACCATGCGGTTTGAGACTTTTAATCTTACCCTAACGCAGTGGCTTCGATGCGCACACAGTTAACAACACACAAGAAGGGGTGAGAGGCAGGGAGAAAGAACTTGTCTGATCTGAAATATCCAATGGAACTGAGTTGGATAGTGATCTCGTAGGCCGTCGATAGCAAGAACCAGAAGGTGTCAATGGCGATGGCGACGCGGCAGCAAAGGACTCGACCCAGTGGAGGTCGCTCAACGCAGCATCACAAGAGGTGGCCAAGGGGAAGAGCGTAGAAAATGCAAAGGCAACGGTAATCTGTTTGTTCTACTTGGAGATGCAGATGGTGATTTCAAGGGCAATCGGAGTCTGACTCTCAACACAGGATCACGAGAGGTGGCCAAGGAGAAGAGCACAGAAAAGGCAAAGACAATGGCGATCTGTTTGTTCTACTTAGAGATGGAGATGGCGACTGCAAGGGTGATCGGCGTCTAACTCTAAACGCAGGATCACAAGAGCTAGCCAAGGGGAAGAGTGCAGAAAAGGCAAAGTCAAGGGAGATCTGTTTGTTCCACTTGGAGATGGAGATGGCAACTGCAAGGGCGATTGGTGTTTTTCTGACCCTAAACGGTCACTCAAAAAAGGCCCGTGGACTGCGCTCACAAGGACAACCAGTAATAAATGGTCTCAGATTCCCATGCATTACGATTTACCAACCACAATCTCGGGTGTAATCATGTGCATAAGTGAAGTTGTAACCCTCGCCGAGGTAAGCATTCTAAGTTTAGAGGCAATACCCCCGCCAAACATTTCAACTATTCTGCCTCTTTTCACGTCCTCTACTGCCCATCATTTTAATTAACTCTACCCCCATAGACGCTACGCGGTAAGCAAACCATCCCAACTCTTTTTTCACATCACCTCTTACTCTGGCGCATCCTTCTCTTACTCCTGTTCTGCAGTTCTTTAGTGACGCAAAACTCTACACAGAGTGAAGAGGTATTCTACTTACTATCCTTTTGTGCACTAGCAAATAAGGGAAGGTAAACCCTGTTTGCTACACCTGTTCGCTTGGTACTGACCATCGTCTTTACCATAGGATGTTTGCTTTTACACTTTTCCTTGGTCAGTACCAAGCGAATAAGGGAAGGACACTTTGTTTGATGCCCCTGTTTGCTTGGTACTGACCTCTAAAAATATAAGTGATTTCTGCTAGTACATAGGTCAATACCAAGCAAATAAGGGGAAGGTAAACCCTGTTTGTTGCAGGTTTAGGGTTTTTTTTACCAAATACGCGTTTTGAATTTATAAGGGAGAAGCAAAATTACAACTTAACACCCATGTAGGGGGTTTTGAGTTAGAAAACACTAGGGATAGGTGCAAAGGCCAAGTTTCAGACTTTACAAAGAGTGGCCTACTAATTTTCGGGGGTTTAGGGTTCACAATAACCATGTAGTCCTCTAATTTTCGGGGGTTTAGGGTTCACAATAACCATGTAGTCCTTTTTTCTTCACAGCCAGACTATCTCTTCCTGAAGCCTGTTGGCAAAGTTAATGGCTTCCTCATATTTACTGGCTAGCTCAAGAACTTCATCCTTCATCTCCTCTAGCCAATTATAGATAGCCTCTACAGAGCCATTCTCGACGAGCAATCACTGCAGGTCTTCAGGCCTTCTTGATTCCAGAGAGTCTTTGAGGATTGAGCCTCTCTGCCTGAAGATAAGCATTTGTTCCAGCTTCAGGCTAGCATCCTGCACAGAGCATTTAGCAAATAAGCTCAGGCTAGCATCCTGCACAGAGCCTTTAGCCAATAAGCTCTTCAAACTAGGAGCAGAAAGGAAAGAATTACCAGCAGCTTACCTCGAGGATTGACTCCCGTGTTGAGAGTAGCCACTCACGGTGTGTGTCGGTTGAGAACATTAAGGGTAACATCAGGGGAGGGCCAAGGGGGGACCTCATGAGGAGGGCCCCCATGCGGTCATGCTGGCACTACTGGCGTATACCTTGGAAATGCATCACCACTATCCTAAGCTTCCTGTAGTTGTTCTGCAAAACCCTGAGGAAGGTTTTGAAAAAACTATTGGTTAAATAGACTAGATGGACATGCCTGAAAAGCAGAGCCTGGGTTTTGACTAATGAGTGGTCTGTGAGGGGTCATACCGCCATGCGGTTTCATGAGAGTTAGACATGGGAGGGAGAAGCAATGGTACCACCCCCCCTAGATTAGGGGAAAGACCATATTAGGTATTTTGGTAAAAATCTCACATTATGGGAATCTCCAAATCGACCGAATTCATGTAATTTGGGAATTTTCCACTTAAAGTGGGAAAAATTGAGGTGTGTGGCTAGTAAATAAAGTGAAAATCTCATAGGATTGTGGTGTTGATAAACACCAAAAGTCAAGAGGATGTACAACACATGGATTTGAATAATAACTATAAATTACATAAAACAAAGGAAGATACAAAAAAGATTTTGTTTACAAATTGACTAGTATAGTCACAATAGAAGCTCCACATAATTCTACTCCACATTTGATACCATATCTGAACTTTGATCCAAGTGTGGCTGATGTGCACGAGTGAGGCCTTCTTTGGCTTTTAGAGCATGTCTTTCTGGAATCTTTATTCTAGAAAATGGTCCTTCTTTGTTGGGTCTCCAGGACCAAACAATTGCATCTATAGTTTCCCACACTTGTGGGTCCTTATAGTTGACAGCCCAATAACCCTTCCAACAATTACTGTAAGCTTGAGTATCTGTCATCCCACTTTTTCTCGCGCAAGGTGCCCAATATTGAATCAAGAGTTTTCTGTAGTTTGGTGATGTAGGCTCATTATCAATGTCAGATAAAGCCATTGCAAGCCACACTGGATAGATTTCTGTGTCACTCGGAACAAGCATAAGAAAGTCACCTTGGTGCACATCAGACATAGGGTCAAACTCTTCCCTTGGCCTATCTCGTTGAGGCCCACAAAAATGATCATTCAACTCTTCAAGGCCTAGGAATCTTTCTGCTCCTTGTTGCAAATTCATTGTAGTGCTTTGTAGATGAGAATATTCTTGAGTTTTTGGCCAAAACATTTCATACAAGACTCCCTCTGATATGATTGCTTTTCCAATCTCTTCAATTACCTTACTCCAATAATCTATCACGGGTCTATAATATCGCGGAATACTTGAACCATTCCCTAAATTTTTCCAAAATTTTATATAGTTCTTTAGCCCCAAAATGACTTCTTCGTGGGCCTTGACATACTCCGCCATTTGTACTAGAGGTGGATCTCCATGTGGTAACATTGGCTTGCCTTCTGTGTCTGTTTTCCAAAGGCGAATACTTCCACTCCAACTTGATACACCTACATGTGCCTTATATTGCATCATTGGTGTCTCATCTTGCATAAAGAACCTGAACTGAAGCGGTTTGGAATGTCCAACAAGTATGTCTTGTCCATCACAAAGATAGCCATCACAATATTGCTTGAAATCAGGGATCTTTGTGAGAAAAAATGGAGCTGGAGATGAAGATGAGCTGTTTCGTAATGTATCCATCAAATGTGGCAAAGTATAGGTTTGTGTAACTCTCAACTTCTCTGAAAACCTACTAAACATGGCGTCTATGTCCTCATGTGTATGCCCAACCATTAAAAATCCCAGCTGGATGGTTTTGAAAACACCCCTTGCAACAAGCATTGACAAATAGGCAAATAAGTATCGATTTTTGTTTTCCCCTGCACAATTATCCAATTGTAGCAACAAGTTCTCTGGCAATCTGCGAAATGTTGACCCCAATTCCTCTTCTGCAATTTCTGACGACTGCACAATGGGCTCTTTTCCATCACTCAAGTTATGGTAGTCCAAAGCATCCCTTGAGTTCAAAGCATGTAGTAGTGAAATATTGCTCCTTGGAAGTCCATTTGTTACTAGATCACCAAGAGGATGCTTATCTATCCTCTCGAGGTTATGTAAACAATTAGCAATTGAGCCAATTGTAAGATTTGGATCAGCTGGCCACAAACCATTCAAGACAAAGTGTCCGTAATGACCTTCTCCATGTCCATGAGTGATCATGCCAATCAATGCCACCTGCAGATTATATCCTGAATCCACACCCTTGGGAACAATGCGTAATCTAGGAATGGCAGTCTTCTTTTGATCCATCTTATCATGGATTATGCATACATATTTTTGTGGTTGAGTTTCTGAATACGTGCGCCATGCATAATATAGGCTTCTGCAACTCTTTTGTTGTGCCATGTGAACTTCTCTCTCCCTCAAGAGAAGAGCTCTCTCTTCAAGAGAAGGTTTAGCTTCTAACCTTGCCTTGATTGAGCTACAAATATTGCACTTAGAGAACTCACTCGTCTTTGTTAAAGTGACATGTGGGTACTCTTTGTTCCAAATTCTACCAAAAGAAGATTGGGATAGCTTCTTCTCATAGCCCATTTGGTCAAGTGTCGTGTTGATTTCACATAAAATATCCACTTGTTTGTATGTTGATGGAATCACCAATTGAGTCTCTCTTGAGCCATCTAGCAGTGTTCTACTTCTATGTGGCATTTTCTCAGAGTTATTTTCCACAAACTCGTTTAGTAGTGCTCTTGCTAAACTAGTATGTTGAAGTCCCCTTCTCAATGTACATGTGTTCCCATGTACATATTGGCGCACACCATTTTCAAAGTTCTCCTTGTATCGATAAAATGATGTCTTTGGTATTCCATGTAGCTCATACCATGCTCTACAACAAACAATAGAGCCATTTAGCCTGAATTGGTATCGTGACTTCTCATCTTTCTGATAACATATAGAAAGAACATCATAAACATAATTAGTGCGTGATTTTTGAGACTCTCCCCAAAATTGTTGTCGTAACCTTGTCACCATATCACGATCTGCAAATTGGCAGCATTTTTGTGCACAACAATCAATGCATGATACCCTTTGAATTGATTTGTTTGAAAGGTAAAAAGTCGAAGCTGGTGCTGCTTTTGATTTTTGAGTCCTGTTCATGAAAGTGTATCGTCTCTTCCTTGACAACTGGACAACATTACTCCCATCAAGTTTTTTTCCAACATTTCCATCGTTGGATACATCCTCATATGTAGCATGCATGCCATCAACAGGAACAAAGCGTTGTAATGGGCTCCCATTCAACATTGTTGTCTGCTTGATGGGCCACTTTAGCAAAGTGATGCTACCCACTTCAACCACATCATGAATGCTTGCATTTTCTCTTTCAATACCCACACCCACACAATCAGGACCAAGTTCCTGAAAGTTGACATAATCATGTGGAAATACATATAAGATGGTCCCTTCATTCATGGTTTGCATCATTGTGTCATCTTTTAAAAGGACCCTCTGATTTCTCCAAGACTCTCGAATCATTGCTTCAAATTCTGGGCTTGTCATAGGTATTGCATCTGTAACTAGAGGATCAGAATGATCATGTTCTTCATCACCATTGTAGCTTTCGTGTGGATCAATTAAGTTCCCATTTAATACAAAAGATTGCAAAAGAAGCTTTGACCATCGAACAGCACTCCATAATGAGCCTTGGAGAGATGAAGTATCCATTGTAGGAAAAGGTAGGACCACATCCTTCAAGCATTCCTCCACTAGTATGGAGACATTTCCCAGCCCTATCTTTGTACCACCACAAGTGGAATCTGGATCTGTTCTACACACACAACCAATACCAACGATTTCATTGTCAAGTATCATATGTACTTTCTCCCCAGATTCAAAGTCCATCCTGTAAGTAAAAAGATTACATTGTTAAATCCATAGTTATAGAAAAATACTCTTCAAACCAAAAATCATGCTACAACATGAAAAAGGTTTGCATAGGTTGGACAAGTGGTGAACCTTGAGACCAAATCCTCCTTGCTATATTAATGGAAGCAAGGTTGGACAAGTGGTGGACCTTGAAACCAAAGCCTCTTTGCTATATGAGAGCATAGGTTGGACAAGTGGTGGACCTAGTTGTAATACCCACTGCCACCTATCATCTACTATAGGACTATGCTTTCCAATGTCCAAGTATCCCTTGAGTCTTTCAAGGTTGAACACGTGGTGGACCTTGAAACAAAAATCCCCTTTCTATATCAGAGCATAGCTTGGACAAGTGGTGGACCTAGTTATAATGCCCAATATCCAAGGTGAAATACCTTAGGACTTTGCTACCTTGCTTGCCAATGTTTACGTAGCCCCTCATTTCTTTAATGGAAGTAAGGTTGGACAAGTGGTGGACCTTGAAACCAAAGCCTCTTTGCTATATAAGAGCATAGGTTGGACCTAGTTTTAATACCCACTGCCACCTATCAACTACTATAAGACTATGCTTTCCAATGTCCAAGTATCCCTTGAGTCTTTCAAGGTTGAACACGTGGTGGACCTTGAAACCAAAATCCCCTTTCTATATTAGAAAGGTTGAACACATGGTGGACCTTTAAACGAAAATCCCCTTTCTTTATCAGAGCATAGCTTGGACAAGTGGTGGACCTAGTTATAATGCCCAATATCCAAGGTGAAACACCTTAGAACCTTGCTACCTTGCTTGCCAATGTTTACGTAGCCCCTCATTTCTTAAATGGAAGCAAGGTTGGACAAGTGGTGGACCTTGAAAGCAAAGCCTCTTTGCGATATGAGAGCATAGGTTGGACCTAGTTGTAATACCCACTGCCACCTATCAACTACTATAGGACTATGCTTTCCAATGTCCAAGTATCCCTTGAGTCTTGCAAGGTTGAACACGTGGTGGACCTTGAAACCAAAATCCCCTTTCTATATTAGAAAGGTTGAACACATGGTGGACCTTTAAACGAAAATCCCCTTTCTTTATCAGAGCATAGCTTGGACAAGTGGTGGACCTAGTTATAATGCCCAATATCCAAGGTGAAACACCTTAGAACCTTGCTACCTTGCTTGCCAATGTTTACGTAGCCCCTCATTTCTTAAATGGAAGCAAGGTTGGACAAGTGGTGGACCTTGAAAGCAAAGCCTCTTTGCGATATGAGAGCATAGGTTGGACCTAGTTGTAATACCCACTGCCACCTATCAACTACTATAGGACTATGCTTTCCAATGTCCAAGTATCCCTTGAGTCTTGCAAGGTTGAACACGTGGTGGACCTTGAAACCAAAATCCCCTTTCTATATTAGAAAGGTTGAACACATGGTGGACCTTTAAACGAAAATCCCCTTTCTTTATCAGAGCATAGCTTGGACAAGTGGTGGACCTAGTTATAATGCCCAATATCCAAGGTGAAACACCTTAGAACCTTGCTACCTTGCTTGCCAATGTTTACGTAGCCCCTCATTTCTTTAATGGAAGCAAGGTTGGACAAGTGGTGGACCTTGAAAGCAAAGCCTCTTTGCGATATGAGAGCATACGTTGGACCTAGTTGTAATACCCACTGCCACCTATCAACTACTATAGGACTATGCTTTCCAATGTCCAAGTATCCCTTGAGTCTTGCAAGGTTGAACACGTGGTGGACCTTGAAACCAAAATCCCCTTTCCATATCAGAGCATAGCTTGGACAAGTGGTGGACCTAGTTATAAAGCCCCTCCTTTCTTTAATGGAAGAAAGGTTGGAAAAGTGGTGAATCTTGAAACCCAAACCCTTTGGCTATATATAGAGGATATCTTGGACAAGTGGTGGGCTTAGTTGTAGTATCCAATGTCCAAGGTCCAAGGTGAACTATGTAAAGACCTTACTTCCAAAAACAGAGTCGTACAAGTGGTTCTCCTTGAAACCAAAACCTCCTTAGTGTATTAGAACATAGCTTGGAGAAGTGGTGGACTTAGTTGTAATGGTGAATGTCCAAAGCAAACTATTATAGGACCTTGCTTCCCAAATCAAGTTTGGACAAGTGGTGGATCTTGAAACCAAAACCCCCTTACTCTATTAGAGCATAGCTTAGATAAGTGGTGGACCTAGCTGCCATGGAAAATGTTCAATCTGAACTGCTGCAAGACCTTGCTATTAAATGTCTAAGTAGAGCTAGCTTCTTTAATGGAATCAAGGTTGGGAAAGTGGTGCATCTTGAAACCAAAAGCCCTTTATTGTATTAGAGCATAGCTTGGACAAGTGAGGGACCTAGTTTTAATGTGTGATGTCCAAAGAAAAGTATTACAAGACCTTGCTTTCCAATATTTGAATTGGTCAAGTGGTTAAAACTAAGTATAAAACTTTGACCATTTTCTTCTCGAATTGCCAAAAAGCTAGTTTTAGACACCCCTAAATGAAAATGGTTTAGGGTGGCCTTAAACAATGTTTTTTCAAAGACTTGAACAAAAGGGTTGTTGAAGAGTAATGACAATTTATTGTGGCTTGAAGTGCCTGAGTATGTGAAAACAAGCCTAGGTTTTCCACGAGGCAAAAGGTGACATAATAAGAACATTGGAAAGTTAGGATTGACCATGTGGCCTAAACTTTGGCAAGTGAAGTGGTGGCCAAGTTTTGTGGCACAGTGTGCACTTGGTCCTATATGTGTTGACCACTTGGCTAAATCTAGGACCATAAGGCCAAACCTTTGGCACCTTAAATATAGTATGGGACATAATCTAGAACTGCTATAGTAAATTAGTAGTATAGCTAATATGTTAATATTTGTATTATATTTAAGTATATGCTAATATAATTTATGTTCAAAATTTCACTAATGAAGAATGTTCCCATTTAGCACTCCAGATGCGGGGTCTTAGGGCAATGCCACAATGGGGTGACAAGGCAGCGCTTCCACGTGAGGTTTGGGGGTAGCGCTCTTGATGGGGATGTGGAATATAGCGCTCTCGATGGCGGGGCTTGGGAGGTTGATTTTGGGATATTGTTCTGAGCGGGGTCCTGGGGCAGCGCCCCAGGCGGGGTCCGGGGCAGAGTGAATTCCTAGTATAGAGTTATGCATGTTTTTCATATTTTCAACCATGATTTCTTTAATTTTGGCCGTGTGAATTGGTTAATTTTTTATATTGCTTTTGTTTTTTTTAATCCTATGATAAAACATGGACTTGTAGCATACGTGGCATTCTAATAAACCCTATCAAGATTAGGCACACAGAGAGCGCACGAGAAACGCACACAGAGAAAGCAGGCGAGCAGCAAAAACACAGAAAGCGCACACGGATCGCACACAGCTGGAGTATACGCGCGCGTAGAGGAGCAAGCTCGGCATCGTACACAACACACAGGTGGAGTGCACAGGATTGAAAGTTCGCGCACAAGACAAAGAAACAGCAGCATACACAACGCTTTCCAGAAGGGCAGGATCGGGCAGTCTTCTCAGGAGACATTGCACACCTCACGAATAGAGAAAAAACAGGTATTTCTCTCTCTCTCACTCTCTGTCTTTCTCCATATAGAGAAGATGGTTCTCTGTAACTCTTCTTGCACACACACTCTCTCGTCAAAAGACAGAGATACATAGTTTAAACGTATCCCTGCACACATACACATATTCCCACACATCGTCTTCCTCTCTTCCACATACATAACCACAGTGAAATCTGTTATCTTGCTGTCTCTCTCTTGAAAATACATGCACATATTCCCACACATCGTCTTCCTCACTTCCACATACATAACCACAATGAAATCTGTTATCTTGTTGTCTCTCTCTTGAAAATACGTGCACATATTCCCATACATCGTCTTCCTCTCTTCCACATACATAAACACAGTGAAATCTGTTATCTTTCTCTCTCCTCTCTCTAAAAAACAGTTATTTATCTCTCTCTCTCTCTATCTATCTATCTCTGTATTTGCTATCTCTCTCTTGAAAATACATGCTCATGTATGTGTGCGTCTGTGTTATCTATGTGTATGTATGTATATTTGTGTTATTTCATTGTAATACTCATACATAATGCAGATACACAATTATACTTAATTACGATATGCACACATAGTATATATACATACATAAATATCACAAATAACTAACACATTGTAATACTAGTAAAATTGAATGGAAGACTTACTTGCGTGATCTGTTAAAGTCGATTCTTGTAGCGAGTTCTGGATGTATGCTGAGCTGATTTTCCTCTAATCCATTTGTAGATATGATTGTAACTTCTGTTTCTCAAAAATAGTAGTGTTGTTTAGTGATACACCTAATGGACATAAATGGTTTAAACTAGGACATGTAGACCAAAAATACGTGTATTTCTTTGGATGAATATATACACTTTTTGGTGACCCTTACCACAAGTGGTGGACCTTAAGACCAATGGACTATAAGGACCTCCAAACAATACCTTGTACACTCAATCCTTCTTGGTATCTAGGTTGGACAAGTGGTGGACCTTGTTCAAATTCTCTAACCACTCTCTCTAACATGGTGACATAATTTAGGTGTGATAAATTCATATCTATGCAAACTAATATCAGTTTAGGCTTGTTAATTTGAATTTGTTTGAATTTATGTACAATATAATGATTTGAGGTTTGCATATTTGAATTTAGGTGGTATAATGATATCTTTTTGTGGTAAACTTGAATTTAAAATCAATTTTGCGTAGAATATTTTAAATTTAAGTAGTAAAATTTAAATTTTTATAAAAAAGTTTGAATTTTAAAATTTGGGCGGGATAGTTTAAAATTTAGGCGGGATATTTAAGATTTGGGAGGGATATTTTAAATTTAGGCGGGAAGGTTTTGAATTTATAGCGAGATCTCCCTTACATAAGAGAGTATAGGTTGGACAAGTGGTGGACCTTCAAGCTAGAGCATCCATGCTACTGGACATGATAGGTAGGGAATCTAGTTGAATATTGTATGTATAATATATATGTAATAGATCTAGCTTGGACAAGTGGTGGACCTTGGAATAAAACCCCATGTAAAACATATCATGCACATTCCAAGTGGTCAAAAAAAATATCATTTAGAATATAGCCTTATAGGTTGGACAAGTGGTGGACCTTAACACCCAGATATTCTTCATATAATGACATAGCGTGGAAAACTGGTGAATCTTGAGACCAAACCATGCTACTAGCGATAATAGCTTGGACAAGTGGTGGACCTTGAAAGTAAACCCCCCATCTACGAAATATCGTGGGTTTAAGGTATTTCGATGGAGCCTAGCATCTTGGAGACATGGTGCATCTTGCTTCTCTTCATGTTTCAATGGAGCCTATCTTGGACAAATGGTGGAGCATCCTTCTCTCCATGTTTCAATGGACCCTAGCTTGGACAAGTGGTGGACCTTTACTTCTCTCTATAATTCAATAGAGTTAGCTTGGACAAGTGGTGGACCTTGGAACCAAACCCCCATTTAAAACCTATCATGGTCACTCCAAGTGGTGAGAAAGAATAACCTTTAAGATATAGCCTTATAGGTTGGACAAGTGGTGGACCTTAACACGCGCATATTCTTAATTTAATGACATAGAGTGGAAAAGTGGTGAATCTTGAGACCAAACCACTCAGGCTACTAGCAATAATAGCTTGGACAAGTGGTGGACCTTGACTGTAAACCCCTCATCTACGACATATCGTGGGTTTAATGTTTTTCGATGGAGCCTAGCATCTTGGAGACATGGTGCACCTTGATTCTCCTCATGTTTCAATGGAGCCTACCTTGCACAAATGGTGGAGCGTCCTTCTCTCCATGTTTCAATGGACCCTAGCTTAGACAAGGGGTGGACCTTTGCTTCTCTCTATGTTTCAATAGAGTTAGCTTGGACAAGTGGTGGACCTTGGAACCAAACCCCCATGTAAAACCTATCATGGTCACTCCAAGTAGTAAGAAAGAATAACCTTTAAGATGTAGCCTTATAGGTTGGACAAGTGGTGGACCTTAACACCCACATATTCTTAATAAAAGTGGTGAATCTTGAGACCAAACCACTCAGGCTACTAGCAACAATAGCTTGGACAAGTGGTGGACCTTGAATGTAAAGCCCTCATCTACGAAATATCGTGGGTTTAATGTATTTCGATGGAGCCTAGCATCTTGGAGACATGGTGCAGCTTGCTTCTCGTCATGTTTCAATGGAGCCTATCTTGGACAAATGGTGGAGCATCCTTCTCTCCATGTTTCAATGGACCCTAGCTTGGACAAGTGGTGGACCTTTACTTCTCTCTATGTTTCAATAGAGTTAGCTTGGACAAGTGGTGGACCTTGGAACCAAACCCCCATTTAAAACCTATCATGGTCACTCCAAGTGGTGAGAAAGAATAACCTTTAAGATATAGCCTTATAGGTTGGACAAGTGGTGGACCTTAACACGCGCATATTCTTAATTTAATGACATAGAGTGGAAAAGTGGTGAATCTTGAGACCAAACCACTCAGGCTACTAGCAATAATAGCTTGGACAAGTGGTGGACCTTGACTGTAAACCCCTCATCTACGACATATCGTGGGTTTAATGTTTTTCGATGGAGCCTAGCATCTTGGAGACATGGTGCACCTTGATTCTCCTCATGTTTCAATGGAGCCTACCTTGCACAAATGGTGGAGCGTCCTTCTCTCCATGTTTCAATGGACCCTAGCTTAGACAAGGGGTGGACCTTTGCTTCTCTCTATGTTTCAATAGAGTTAGCTTGGACAAGTGGTGGACCTTGGAACCAAACCCCCATGTAAAACCTATCATGGTCACTCCAAGTAGTAAGAAAGAATAACCTTTAAGATGTAGCCTTATAGGTTGGACAAGTGGTGGACCTTAACACCCACATATTCTTAATAAAAGTGGTGAATCTTGAGACCAAACCACTCAGGCTACTAGCAATAATAGCTTGGACAAGTGGTGGACCTTGAATGTAAAGCCCTCATCTACGAAATATCGTGGGTTTAATGTATTTCGATGGAGCCTAGCATCTTGGAGACATGGTGCAGCTTGCTTCTCGTCATGTTTCAATGGAGCCTATCTTGGACAAATGGTGGAGCATCCTTCTCTCCATGTTTCAATGGACCCTAGCTTGGACAAGTGGTGGACCTTTACTTCTCTCTATGTTTCAATAGAGTTAGCTTGGACAAGTGGTGGACCTTGGAACCAAACCCCCATTTAAAACCTATCATGGTCACTCCAAGTGGTGAGAAAGAATAACCTTTAAGATATAGCCTTATAGGTTGGACAAGTGGTGGACCTTAACACGCGCATATTCTTAATTTAATGACATAGAGTGGAAAAGTGGTGAATCTTGAGACCAAACCACTCAGGCTACTAGCAATAATAGCTTGGACAAGTGGTGGACCTTGACTGTAAACCCTTCATCTACGACATATCGTGGGTTTAATGTTTTTCGATGGAGCCTAGCATCTTGGAGACATGGTGCACCTTGATTCTCCTCATGTTTCAATGGAGCCTACCTTGCACAAATGGTGGAGCGTCCTTCTCTCCATGTTTCAATGGACCCTAGCTTAGACAAGGGGTGGACCTTTGCTTCTCTCTATGTTTAAATAGAGTTAGCTTGGACAAGTGGTGGACCTTGGAACCAAACCCCCATTTAAAACCTATCATGGTCACTCCAAGTGGTGAGAAAGAATAACCTTTAAGATATAGCCTTATAGGTTGGACAAGTGGTGGACCTTAACACGCGCATATTCTTAATTTAATGACATAGAGTGGAAAAGTGGTGAATCTTGAGACCAAACCACTCAGGCTACTAGCAATAATAGCTTGGACAAGTGGTGGACCTTGACTGTAAACCCCTCATCTACGACATATCGTGGGTTTAATGTTTTTCGATGGAGCCTAGCATCTTGGAGACATGGTGCACCTTGATTCTCCTCATGTTTCAATGGAGCCTACCTTGCACAAATGGTGGAGCGTCCTTCTCTCCATGTTTCAATGGACCCTAGCTTAGACAAGGGGTGGACCTTTGCTTCTCTCTATGTTTCAATAGAGTTAGCTTGGACAAGTGGTGGACCTTGGAACCAAACCCCCATGTAAAACCTATCATGGTCACTCCAAGTAGTAAGAAAGAATAACCTTTAAGATGTAGCCTTATAGGTTGGACAAGTGGTGGACCTTAACACCCACATATTCTTAATAAAAGTGGTGAATCTTGAGACCAAACCACTCAGGCTACTAGCAATAATAGCTTGGACAAGTGGTGGACCTTGAATGTAAACCCCTCATCTACGAAATATCGTGGGTTTAATGTATTTCGATGGAGCCTAGCATCTTGGAGACATGGTGCAGCTTGCTTCTCGTCATGTTTCAATGGAGCCTATCTTGGACAAATGGTGGAGCATCCTTCTCTCCATGTTTCAATGGACCCTAGCTTGGACAAGTGGTGGACCTTTGCTTCTCTCTATGTTTCAATAGAGTTAGCTTGGACAAGTGGTGGACCTTGGAACCAAACCCCCATTTAAAACCTATCATGGTCACTCCAAGTGGTGAGAAAGAATAACCTTTAAGATATAGCCTTATAGGTTGGACAAGTGGTGGACCTTAACACGCGCATATTCTTAATTTAATGACATAGAGTGGAAAAGTGGTGAATCTTGAGACCAAACCACTCAGGCTACTAGCAATAATAGCTTGGACAAGTGGTGGACCTTGACTGTAAACCCCTCATCTACGACATATCGTGGGTTTAATGTTTTTCGATGGAGCCTAGCATCTTGGAGACATGGTGCACCTTGATTCTCCTCATGTTTCAATGGAGCCTACCTTGCACAAATGGTGGAGCATCCTTCTCTCCATGTTTCAATGGACCCTAGCTTAGACAAGGGGTGGACCTTTGCTTCTCTCTATGTTTCAATAGAGTTAGCTTGGACAAGTGGTGGACCTTGGAACCAAACCCCCATGTAAAACCTATCATGGTCACTCCAAGTAGTAAGAAAGAATAACCTTTAAGATGTAGCCTTATAGGTTGGACAAGTGGTGGACCTTAACACCCACATATTCTTAATAAAAGTGGTGAATCTTGAGACCAAACCACTCAGGCTACTAGCAATAATAGCTTGGACAAGTGGTGGACCTTGAATGTAAAGCCCCTCATCTACGAAATATCGTGGGTTTAATGTATTTCGATGGAGCCTAGCATCTTGGAGACATGGTGCAGCTTGCTTCTCGTCATGTTTCAATGGAGCCTATCTTGGACAAATGGTGGAGCATCCTTCTCTCCATGTTTCAATGGACCCTAGCTTGGACAAGTGGTGGACCTTTACTTCTCTCTATGTTTCAATAGAGTTAGCTTGGACAAGTGGTGGACCTTGGAACCAAACCCCCATTTAAAACCTATCATGGTCACTCCAAGTGGTGAGAAAGAATAACCTTTAAGATATAGCCTTATAGGTTGGACAAGTGGTGGACCTTAACACGCGCATATTCTTAATTTAATGACATAGAGTGGAAAAGTGGTGAATCTTGAGACCAAACCACTCAGGCTACTAGCAATAATA
Source organism: Adiantum capillus-veneris (assembly GCF_014529385.1). Lineage (NCBI taxonomy): Eukaryota > Viridiplantae > Streptophyta > Polypodiopsida > Polypodiales > Pteridaceae > Adiantum > Adiantum capillus-veneris. Next base: position 98,784,772 of record NC_140953.1, read on the forward strand.
GCTTGGACAAGTGGTGGACCTTGACTGTAAACCCCTCATCTACGACATATCGTGGGTTTAATGTTTTTCGATGGAGCCTAGCATCTTGGAGACATGGTGCACCTTGATTCTCCTCATGTTTCAATGGAGCCTACCTTGCACAAATGGTGGAGCGTCCTTCTCTCCATGTTTCAATGGACCCTAGCTTAGACAAGGGGTGGACCTTTGCTTCTCTCTATGTTTCAATAGAGTTAGCTTGGACAAGTGGTGGACCTTGGAACCAAACCCCCATGTAAAACCTATCATGGTCACTCCAAGTAGTAAGAAAGAATAACCTTTAAGATGTAGCCTTATAGGTTGGACAAGTGGTGGACCTTAACACCCACATATTCTTAATAAAAGTGGTGAATCTTGAGACCAAACCACTCAGGCTACTAGCAATAATAGCTTGGACAAGTGGTGGACCTTGAATGTAAACCCTCATCTACGAAATATCGTGGGTTTAATGTATTTCGATGGAGCCTAGCATCTTGGAGACATGGTGCAGCTTGCTTCTCGTCATGTTTCAATGGAGCCTATCTTGGACAAATGGTGGAGCATCCTTCTCTCCATGTTTCAATGGACCCTAGCTTGGACAAGTGGTGGACCTTTACTTCTCTCTATGTTTCAATAGAGTTAGCTTGGACAAGTGGTGGACCTTGGAACCAAACCCCCATTAAAACCTATCATGGTCACTCCAAGTGGTGAGAAAGAATAACCTTTAAGATATAGCCTTATAGGTTGGACAAGTGGTGGACCTTAACACGCGCATATTCTTAATTTAATGACATAGAGTGGAAAAGTGGTGAATCTTGAGACCAAACCACTCAGGCTACTAGCAATAATAGCTTGGACAAGTGGTGGACCTTGAATGTAAACCCTCATCTACGACATATCGTGGGTTTAATGTTTTTCGATGGAGCCTAGCATCTTGGAGACATGGTGCACCTTGATTCTCCTCATGTTTCAATGGAGCCTACCTTGCACAAATGGTGGAGCATCCTTCTCTCCATGTTTCAATGGACCCTAGCTTAGACAAGGGTGGACCTTTGCTTCTCTCTATGTTTCAATAGAGTTAGCTTGGACAAGTGGTGGACCTTGGAACCAAACCCCCATTTAAAACCTATCATGGTCACTCCAAGTGGTGAGAAAGAATAACCTTTAAGATATAGCCTTATAGGTTGGACAAGTGGTGGACCTTAACACGCGCATATTCTTAATTTAATGACATAGAGTGGAAAAGTGGTGAATCTTGAGACCAAACCACTCAGGCTACTAGCAATAATAGCTTGGACAAGTGGTGGACCTTGACTGTAAACCCCTCATCTACGACATATCGTGGGTTTAATGTTTTTCGATGGAGCCTAGCATCTTGGAGACATGGTGCACCTTGATTCTCCTCATGTTTCAATGGAGCCTACCTTGCACAAATGGTGGAGCATCCTTCTCTCCATGTTTCAATGGACCCTAGCTTAGACAAGGGGTGGACCTTTGCTTCTCTCTATGTTTCAATAGAGTTAGCTTGGACAAGTGGTGGACCTTGGAACCAAACCCCCATGTAAAACCTATCATGGTCACTCCAAGTAGTAAGAAAGAATAACCTTTAAGATGTAGCCTTATAGGTTGGACAAGTGGTGGACCTTAACACCCACATATTCTTAATAAAAGTGGTGAATCTTGAGACCAAACCACTCAGGCTACTAGCAATAATAGCTTGGACAAGTGGTGGACCTTGAATGTAAACCCCTCATCTACGAAATATCGTGGGTTTAATGTATTTCGATGGAGCCTAGCATCTTGGAGACATGGTGCAGCTTGCTTCTCGTCATGTTTCAATGGAGCCTATCTTGGACAAATGGTGGAGCATCCTTCTCTCCATGTTTCAATGGACCCTAGCTTGGACAAGTGGTGGACCTTTACTTCTCTCTATGTTTCAATAGAGTTAGCTTGGACAAGTGGTGGACCTTGGAACCAAACCCCCATTTAAAACCTATCATGGTCACTCCAAGTGGTGAGAAAGAATAACCTTTAAGATATAGCCTTATAGGTTGGACAAGTGGTGGACCTTAACACGCGCATATTCTTAATTTAATGACATAGAGTGGAAAAGTGGTGAATCTTGAGACCAAACCACTCAGGCTACTAGCAATAATAGCTTGGACAAGTGGTGGACCTTGACTGTAAACCCCTCATCTACGACATATCGTGGGTTTAATGTTTTTCGATGGAGCCTAGCATCTTGGAGACATGGTGCACCTTGATTCTCCTCATGTTTCAATGGAGCCTACCTTGCACAAATGGTGGAGCGTCCTTCTCTCCATGTTTCAATGGACCCTAGCTTAGACAAGGGGTGGACCTTTGCTTCTCTCTATGTTTCAATAGAGTTAGCTTGGACAAGTGGTGGACCTTGGAACCAAACCCCCATGTAAAACCTATCATGGTCACTCCAAGTAGTAAGAAAGAATAACCTTTAAGATGTAGCCTTATAGGTTGGACAAGTGGTGGACCTTAACACCCACATATTCTTAATAAAAGTGGTGAATCTTGAGACCAAACCACTCAGGCTACTAGCAATAATAGCTTGGACAAGTGGTGGACCTTGAATGTAAACCCCTCATCTACGAAATATCGTGGGTTTAATGTATTTCGATGGAGCCTAGCATCTTGGAGACATGGTGCAGCTTGCTTCTCGTCATGTTTCAATGGAGCCTATCTTGGACAAATGGTGGAGCATCCTTCTCTCCATGTTTCAATGGACCCTAGCTTGGACAAGTGGTGGACCTTTACTTCTCTCTATGTTTCAATAGAGTTAGCTTGGACAAGTGGTGGACCTTGGAACCAAACCCCCATTAAAACCTATCATGGTCACTCCAAGTGGTGAGAAAGAATAACCTTTAAGATATAGCCTTATAGGTTGGACAAGTGGTGGACCTTAACACGCGCATATTCTTAATTTAATGACATAGAGTGGAAAAGTGGTGAATCTTGAGACCAAACCACTCAGGCTACTAGCAATAATAGCTTGGACAAGTGGTGGACCTTGACTGTAAACCCCTCATCTACGACATATCGTGGGTTTAATGTTTTTCGATGGAGCCTAGCATCTTGGAGACATGGTGCACCTTGATTCTCCTCATGTTTCAATGGAGCCTACCTTGCACAAATGGTGGAGCGTCCTTCTCTCCATGTTTCAATGGACCCTAGCTTAGACAAGGGTGGACCTTTGCTTCTCTCTATGTTTCAATAGAGTTAGCTTGGACAAGTGGTGGACCTTGGAACCAAACCCCCATGTAAAACCTATCATGGTCACTCCAAGTAGTAAGAAAGAATAACCTTTAAGATGTAGCCTTATAGGTTGGACAAGTGGTGGACCTTAACACCCACATATTCTTAATAAAAGTGGTGAATCTTGAGACCAAACCACTCAGGCTACTAGCAATAATAGCTTGGACAAGTGGTGGACCTTGAATGTAAACCCTCATCTACGAAATATCGTGGGTTTAATGTATTTCGATGGAGCCTAGCATCTTGGAGACATGGTGCAGCTTGCTTCTCGTCATGTTTCAATGGAGCCTATCTTGGACAAATGGTGGAGCATCCTTCTCTCCATGTTTCAATGGACCCTAGCTTGGACAAGTGGTGGACCTTTGCTTCTCTCTATGTTTCAATAGAGTTAGCTTGGACAAGTGGTGGACCTTGGAACCAAACCCCCATTTAAAACCTATCATGGTCACTCCAAGTGGTGAGAAAGAATAACCTTTAAGATATAGCCTTATAGGTTGGACAAGTGGTGGACCTTAACACGCGCATATTCTTAATTTAATGACATAGAGTGGAAAAGTGGTGAATCTTGAGACCAAACCACTCAGGCTACTAGCAATAATAGCTTGGACAAGTGGTGGACCTTGACTGTAAACCCTTCATCTACGACATATCGTGGGTTTAATGTTTTTCGATGGAGCCTAGCATCTTGGAGACATGGTGCACCTTGATTCTCCTCATGTTTCAATGGAGCCTACCTTGCACAAATGGTGGAGCATCCTTCTCTCCATGTTTCAATGGACCCTAGCTTAGACAAGGGTGGACCTTTGCTTCTCTCTATGTTTCAATAGAGTTAGCTTGGACAAGTGGTGGACCTTGGAACCAAACCCCCATTAAAACCTATCATGGTCACTCCAAGTGGTGAGAAAGAATAACCTTTAAGATATAGCCTTATAGGTTGGACAAGTGGTGGACCTTAACACGCGCATATTCTTAATTTAATGACATAGAGTGGAAAAGTGGTGAATCTTGAGACCAAACCACTCAGGCTACTAGCAATAATAGCTTGGACAAGTGGTGGACCTTGACTGTAAACCCCTCATCTACGACATATCGTGGGTTTAATGTTTTTCGATGGAGCCTAGCATCTTGGAGACATGGTGCACCTTGATTCTCCTCATGTTTCAATGGAGCCTACCTTGGACAAATGGTGGAGCATCCTTCTCTCCATGTTTCAATGGACCCTAGCTTAGACAAGGGGTGGACCTTTGCTTCTCTCTATGTTTCAATAGAGTTAGCTTGGACAAGTGGTGGACCTTGGAACCAAACCCCCATGTAAAACCTATCATGGTCACTCCAAGTAGTAAGAAAGAATAACCTTTAAGATGTAGCCTTATAGGTTGGACAAGTGGTGGACCTTAACACCCACATATTCTTAATAAAAGTGGTGAATCTTGAGACCAAACCACTCAGGCTACTAGCAATAATAGCTTGGACAAGTGGTGGACCTTGAATGTAAACCCCTCATCTACGAAATATCGTGGGTTTAATGTATTTCGATGGAGCCTAGCATCTTGGAGACATGGTGCAGCTTGCTTCTCGTCATGTTTCAATGGAGCCTATCTTGGACAAATGGTGGAGCATCCTTCTCTCCATGTTTCAATGGACCCTAGCTTGGACAAGTGGTGGACCTTTGCTTCTCTCTATGTTTCAATAGAGTTAGCTTGGACAAGTGGTGGACCTTGGAACCAAACCCCCATTTAAAACCTATCATGGTCACTCCAAGTGGTGAGAAAGAATAACCTTTAAGATATAGCCTTATAGGTTGGACAAGTGGTGGACCTTAACACCGCATATTCTTAATTTAATGACATAGAGTGGAAAAGTGGTGAATCTTGAGACCAAACCACTCAGGCTACTAGCAATAATAGCTTGGACAAGTGGTGGACCTTGACTGTAAACCCCTCATCTACGACATATCGTGGGTTTAATGTTTTTCGATGGAGCCTAGCATCTTGGAGACATGGTGCACCTTGATTCTCCTCATGTTTCAATGGAGCCTACCTTGCACAAATGGTGGAGCGTCCTTCTCTCCATGTTTCAATGGACCCTAGCTTAGACAAGGGGTGGACCTTTGCTTCTCTCTATGTTTCAATAGAGTTAGCTTGGACAAGTGGTGGACCTTGGAACCAAACCCCCATGTAAAACCTATCATGGTCACTCCAAGTAGTAAGAAAGAATAACCTTTAAGATGTAGCCTTATAGGTTGGACAAGTGGTGGACCTTAACACCCACATATTCTTAATAAAAGTGGTGAATCTTGAGACCAAACCACTCAGGCTACTAGCAATAATAGCTTGGACAAGTGGTGGACCTTGAATGTAAACCCCTCATCTACGAAATATCGTGGGTTTAATGTATTTCGATGGAGCCTAGCATCTTGGAGACATGGTGCAGCTTGCTTCTCGTCATGTTTCAATGGAGCCTATCTTGGACAAATGGTGGAGCATCCTTCTCTCCATGTTTCAATGGACCCTAGCTTGGACAAGTGGTGGACCTTTGCTTCTCTCTATGTTTCAATAGAGTTAGCTTGGACAAGTGGTGGACCTTGGAACCAAACCCCCATGTAAAACCTATCATGGTCACTCCAAGTGGTGAGAAAGAATAACCTTTAAGATATAGCCTTATAGGTTGGACAAGTGGTGGACCTTAACACGCGCATATTCTTAATTTAATGACATAGAGTGGAAAAGTGGTGAATCTTGAGACCAAACCACTCAGGCTACTAGCAATAATAGCTTGGACAAGTGGTGGACCTTGACTGTAAACCCCTCATCTACGACATATCGTGGGTTTAATGTTTTTCGATGGAGCCTAGCATCTTGGAGACATGGTGCACCTTGATTCTCCTCATGTTTCAATGGAGCCTACCTTGCACAAATGGTGGAGCATCCTTCTCTCCATGTTTCAATGGACCCTAGCTTGGACAAGGGTGGACCTTTGCTTCTCTCTATGTTTCAATAGAGTTAGCTTGGACAAGTGGTGGACCTTGGAACCAAACCCCCATGTAAAACCTATCATGGTCACTCCAAGTAGGTAAGAAAGAATAACCTTTAAGATGTAGCCTTATAGGTTGGACAAGTGGTGGACCTTAACACCCACATATTCTTAATAAAAGTGGTGAATCTTGAGACCAAACCACTCAGGCTACTAGCAATAATAGCTTGGACAAGTGGTGGACCTTGAATGTAAACCCCTCATCTACGAAATATCGTGGGTTTAATGTATTTCGATGGAGCCTAGCATCTTGGAGACATGGTGCAGCTTGCTTCTCGTCATGTTTCAATGGAGCCTATCTTGGACAAATGGTGGAGCATCCTTCTCTCCATGTTTCAATGGACCCTAGCTTGGACAAGTGGTGGACCTTTACTTCTCTCTATGTTTCAATAGAGTTAGCTTGGACAAGTGGTGGACCTTGGAACCAAACCCCCATTAAAACCTATCATGGTCACTCCAAGTGGTGAGAAAGAATAACCTTTAAGATATAGCCTTATAGGTTGGACAAGTGGTGGACCTTAACACGCGCATATTCTTAATTTAATGACATAGAGTGGAAAAGTGGTGAATCTTGAGACCAAACCACTCAGCTACTAGCAATAATAGCTTGGACAAGTGGTGGACCTTGAATGTAAACCCCTCATCTACGACATATCGTGGGTTTAATGTTTTTCGATGGAGCCTAGCATCTTGGAGACATGGTGCACCTTGCTTCTCCTCATGTTTCAATGGAGCCTACCTTGCACAAATGGTGGAGCATCCTTCTCTCCATGTTTCAATGGACCCTAGCTTAGACAAGGGGTGGACCTTTGCTTCTCTCTATGTTTAAATAGAGTTAGCTTGGACAAGTGGTGGACCTTGGAACCAAACCCCCATTAAAACCTATCATGGTCACTCCAAGTGGTGAGAAAGAATAACCTTTAAGATATAGCCTTATAGGTTGGACAAGTGGTGGACCTTAACACGCGCATATTCTTAATTTAATGACATAGAGTGGAAAAGTGGTGAATCTTGAGACCAAACCACTCAGGCTACTAGCAATAATAGCTTGGACAAGTGGTGGACCTTGACTGTAAACCCCTCATCTACGACATATCGTGGGTTTAATGTTTTTCGATGGAGCCTAGCATCTTGGAGACATGGTGCACCTTGATTCTCCTCATGTTTCAATGGAGCCTACTTGCACAAATGGTGGAGCGTCCTTCTCTCCATGTTTCAATGGACCCTAGCTTAGACAAGGGTGGACCTTTGCTTCTCTCTATGTTTCAATAGAGTTAGCTTGGACAAGTGGTGGACCTTGGAACCAAACCCCCATGTAAAACCTATCATGGTCACTCCAAGTGGTAAGAAAGAATAACCTTTAAGATGTAGCCTTATAGGTTGGACAAGTGGTGGACCTTAACACCCACATATTCTTAATAAAAATGGTGAATCTTGAGACCAAACCACTCAGGCTACTAGCAATAATAGCTTGGACAAGTGGTGGACCTTGAATGTAAACCCCTCATCTACGAAATATCGTGGGTTTAATGTATTTCGATGGAGCCTAGCATCTTGGAGACATGGTGCAGCTTGCTTCTCGTCATGTTTCAATGGAGCCTATCTTGGACAAATGGTGGAGCATCCTTCTCTCCATGTTTCAATGGACCCTAGCTTGGACAAGTGGTGGACCTTTACTTCTCTCTATGTTTCAATAGAGTTAGCTTGGACAAGTGGTGGACCTTGGAACCAAACCCCCATTTAAAACCTATCATGGTCACTCCAAGTGGTGAGAAAGAATAACCTTTAAGATATAGCCTTATAGGTTGGACAAGTGGTGGACCTTAACACGCATATTCTTAATTAATGACATAGAGTGGAAAAGTGGTGAATCTTGAGACCAAACCACTCAGGCTACTAGCAATAATAGCTTGGACAAGTGGTGGACCTTGAATGTAAACCCCTCATCTACGACATATCGTGGGTTTAATGTTTTTCGATGGAGCCTAGCATCTTGGAGACATGGTGCACCTTGCTTCTCCTCATGTTTCAATGGAGCCTACCTTGCACAAATGGTGGAGCGTCCTTCTCTCCATGTTTCAATGGACCCTAGCTTAGACAAGGGTGGACCTTTGCTTCTCTCTATGTTTCAATAGAGTTAGCTTGGACAAGTGGTGGACCTTGGAACCAAACCCCCATGTAAAACCTATCATGGTCACTCCAAGTAGTAAGAAAGAATAACCTTTAAGATGTAGCCTTATAGGTTGGACAAGTGGTGGACCTTAACACCACATATTCTTAATAAAAGTGGTGAATCTTGAGACCAAACCACTCAGGCTACTAGCAATAATAGCTTGGACAAGTGGTGGACCTTGAATGTAAACCCCTCATCTACGAAATATCGTGGGTTTAATGTATTTCGATGGAGCCTAGCATCTTGGAGACATGGTGCACCTTGCTTCTCTCATGTTTCAATGGAGCCTATCTTGGACAAATGGTGGAGCATCCTTCTCTCCATGTTTCAATGGACCCTAGCTTGGACAAGTGGTGGACCTTTACTTCTCTCTATGTTTCAATAGAGTTAGCTTGGACAAGTGGTGGACCTTGGAACCAAACCCCCATGTAAAACCTATCATGGTCACTCCAAGTGGTGAGAAAGAATAACCTTTAAGATATAGCCTTATAGGTTGGACAAGTGGTGGACCTTAACACGCCATATTCTTAATTAATGACATAGAGTGGAAAAGTGGTGAATCTTGAGACCAAACCACTCAGGCTACTAGCAATAATAGCTTGGACAAGTGGTGGACCTTGACTGTAAACCCCTCATCTACGACATATCGTGGGTTTAATGTTTTTCGATGGAGCCTAGCATCTTGGAGACATGGTGCACCTTGATTCTCCTCATGTTTCAATGGAGCCTACCTTGGACAAATGGTGGAGCATCCTTCTCTCCATGTTTCAATGGACCCTAGCTTGGACAAGGGGTGGACCTTTGCTTCTCTCTATGTTTCAATAGAGTTAGCTTGGACAAGTGGTGGACCTTGGAACCAAACCCCCATGTAAAACCTATCATGGTCACTCCAAGTGGTAGAAAGAATAACCTTTAAGATATAGCCTTATAGGTTGGACAAGTGGTGGACCTTAACACGCCATATTCTTAATTTAATGACATAGAGTGGAAAAGTGGTGAATCTTGAGACCAAACCACTCAGGCTACTAGCAATAATAGCTTGGACAAGTGGTGGACCTTGACTGTAAACCCCTCATCTACGACATATCGTGGGTTTAATGTTTTTCGATGGAGCCTAGCATCTTGGAGACATGGTGCACCTTGATTCTCCTCATGTTTCAATGGAGCCTACCTTGCACAAATGGTGGAGCGTCCTTCTCTCCATGTTTCAATGGACCCTAGCTTAGACAAGGGTGGACCTTTGCTTCTCTCTATGTTTCAATAGAGTTAGCTTGGACAAGTGGTGGACCTTGGAACCAAACCCCCATGTAAAACCTATCATGGTCACTCCAAGTAGTAAAAGAATAACCTTTAAGATTTAGCCTTATAGGTTGGACAAGTGGGGGACCTTTAACACCCACATATTCTTAATATAATGACATAGAGTGGAAAAGTGGTGAATCTTGAGACCAAACCACTCAGGCTACTAGCAATAATAGCTTGGACAAGTGGTGGACCTTGAATGTAAACCCCTCATCTACGACATATCGTGGTTTAATGTTTTTCGATGGAGCCTAGCATCTTGGAGACATGGTGCACCTTGCTTCTCCTCATGTTTCAATGGAGCCTACCTTGGACAAATGGTGGAGCATCCTTCTCTCCATGTTTCAATGGACCCTAGCTTGGACAAGGGTGGACCTTTGCTTCTCTCTATGTTTCAATAGAGTTAGCTTGGACAAGTGGTGGACCTTGGAACCAAACCCCCATGTAAAACCTATCATGGTCACTCCAAGTAGTAAGAAAGAATAACCTTTAAGATGTAGCCTTATAGGTTGGACAAGTGGTGGACCTTAACACCCACATATTCTTAAATAAAGTGGTGAATCTTGAGACCAAACCACTCAGGCTACTAGCAATAATAGCTTGGACAAGTGGTGGACCTTGAATGTAAACCCCTCATCTACGAAATATCGTGGGTTTAATGTATTTCGATGGAGCCTAGCATCTTGGAGACATGGTGCAGCTTGCTTCTCGTCATGTTTCAATGGAGCCTATCTTGGACAAATGGTGGAGCATCCTTCTCTCCATGTTTCAATGGACCCTAGCTTGGACAAGTGGTGGACCTTTGTTTCTCTCTATGTTTCAATAGAGTTAGCTTGGACAAGTGGTGGACCTTGGAACCAAACCCCCATGTAAAACCTATCATGGTCACTCCAAGTGTAATAAAGAATAACCTTTAAGATGTAGCCTTATAGGTTGGACAAGTGGTGGACCTTAACACGCGCATATTCTTAATATAATGACATAGAGTGGAAAAGGGTGAATCTTGAGACCAAACCACTCAGGCTACTAGCAATAATAGCTTGGACAAGTGTGGACCTTGAATGTAAACCCCTCATCTACGACATATCGTGGGTTTAATGTTTTCGATGGAGCCTAGCATCTTGGAGACATGGTGCACCTTGCTTCTCCTCATGTTTCAATGGAGCCTACCTTGGACAAATGGTGGAGCATCCTTCTCTCCATGTTTCAATGGACCCTAGCTTAGACAAGGGGTGGACCTTTGCTTCTCTCTATGTTTCAATAGAGTTAGCTTGGACAAGTGGTGGACCTTGGAACCAAACCCCCATGTAAAACCTATCATGGTCACTCCAAGTAGTAAGAAAGAATAACCTTTAAGATGTAGCCTTATAGGTTGGACAAGTGGTGGACCTTAACACCCACATATTCTTAATAAAAGTGGTGAATCTTGAGACCAAACCACTCAGGCTACTACCAATAATAGCTTGGACAAGTGGTGGACCTTGAATGTAAACCCCTCATCTACACATATCGTGGGTTTAATGTTTTTCGATGGAGCCTAGCATCTTGGAGACATGGTGCAGCTTGCTTCTCGTCATGTTTCAATGGAGCCTATCTTGGACAAATGGTGGAGCATCCTTCTCTCCATGTTTCAATGGACCCTAGCTTGGACAAGTGGTGGACCTTTGTTTCTCTCTATGTTTCAATAGAGTTAGCTTGGACAAGTGGTGGACCTTGGAACCAAACCCCCATGTAAAACCTATCATGGTCACTCCAAGTGGTAATAAAGAATAACCTTTAAGATGTAGCCTTATAGGTTGGACAAGTGGTGGACCTTAACACCCGCAATTCTTAATATAATGACATAGAGTAGAAAAGTGGTGAATCTTGAGACCAAACCACTCAGGCTACTAGCAATAATAGCTTGGACAAGTGGTGGACCTTGAATGTACACCCCTCATCTACGAAATATCGTGGGTTTAATGTTTTTCGATGGAGCCTAGCATCTTGGAGACATGGTGCACCTTGCTTCTCCTCATGTTTCAATGGAGCCTACCTTGGACAAATGGTGGAGCATCCTTCTCTCCATGTTTCAATGGACCCTAGCTTAGACAAGGGGTGGACCTTTGCTTCTCTCTATGTTTCAATAGAGTTAGCTTGGACAAGTGGTGGACCTTGGAACCAAACCCCCATGTAAAACCTATCATGGTCACTCCAAGTGGTAAGAAAGAATAACCTTTAAGATGTAGCCTTATAGGTTGGACAAGTGGTGGACCTTAACACCCACATATTCTTAATATAATGACATAGAGTGAAAAAGTGGTGAATCTTGAGACCAAACCACTCAGGCTACTAGCAATAATAGCTTGGACAAGTGGTGGACCTTGAATGTAAACCCCTCATCTACGACATATCGTGGGTTTAATGTTTTTCGATGGAGCCTAGCATCTTGGAGACATGGTGCACCTTGCTTCTCCTCATGTTTCAATGGAGCCTACCTTGGACAAATGGTGGAGCATCCTTCTCTCCATGTTTCAATGGACCCTAGCTTAGACAAGGGTGGACCTTTGCTTCTCTCTATGTTTCAATAGAGTTAGCTTGGACAAGTGGTGGACCTTGGAACCAAACCCCCATGTAAAACCTATCATGGTCACTCCAAGTAGTAAGAAAGAATAACCTTTAAGATGTAGCCTTATAGGTTGGACAAGTGGTGGACCTTAACACCCACAAATTCTTAATAAAAGTGGTGAATCTTGAGACCAAACCACTCAGGCTACTAGCAATAATAGCTTGGACAAGTGGTGGACCTTGAATGTAAACCCCTCATCTACGACATATCGTGGGTTTAATGTTTTTCGATGGAGCCTAGCATCTTGGAGACATGGTGCACCTTGCTTCTCCTCATGTTTCAATGGAGCCTACCTTGGACAAATGGTGGAGCATCCTTCTCTCCATGTTTCAATGGACCCTAGCTTAGACAAGGTGGACCTTTGCTTCTCTCTATGTTTCAATAGAGTTAGCTTGGACAAGTGGTGGACCTTGGAACCAAACCCCCATGTAAAACCTATCATGGTCACTCCAAGTGTATAAAGAATAACCTTTAAGATGTAGCCTTATAGGTTGGACAAGTGGTGGACCTTAACACCCGCATATTCTAATTAATGACATAGAGTGGAAAAGTGGTGACTCTTGAGACCAAACCACTCAGGCTACTAGCAATAATAGCTTGGACAAGTGGTGGACCTTGAATGTACACCCCTCATCTACGACATATCGTGGGTTTAATGTTTTTCAATGGAGCTTAGCATCTTGGAGACATGGTGCACCTTGCTTCTCCTCATGTTTCAATGGAGCCTACCTTGGACAAATGGTGGAGCATCCTTCTCTCCATGTTTCAATGGACCCTAGCTTAGACAAGGGGTGGACCTTTGCTTCTCTCTATATTATGTTTCAATAGAGTTAGCTTGGACAAGTGTGGACCTTGGAACCAAACCCCCATGTAAAACCTATCATGGTCACTCCAAGTAGTAAGAAAGAATAACCTTTAAGATGTACCTTATAGTTGGACAAGTGGTGGACCTTAACACCACATATTCTTAATAAAAGTGGTGAATCTTGAGACCAAACCACTCAGGCTACTAGCAATAATAACTTGGACAAGTGGTGGACCTTGAATGTAAACCCTCATCTACGAAATATCGTGGGTTTAATGTATTTCGATGGAGCCTAGCATCTTGGAGACATGGTGCAGCTTGCTTCTCGTCATGTTTCAATGGAGCCTATCTTGGACAAATGGTGGAGCATCCTTCTCTCCATGTTTCAATGGACCCTAGCTTGGACAAGTGGTGACCTTGTTTCTCTCTATGTTTCAATAGAGTTAGCTTGTGTACCTTATAGTTGACAAGTGTGGACCTAACCCTCGCATAATCTTAATATATGACAAAGAGTGGAAAAGTGGTGAATCTTGAGACCAAACCACTCAGGCTACTAGCAATAATAGCTTGGACAAGTGTGGACCTTGAATGTAAACCCCTCATCTACGACATATCGTGGGTTTAATGTTTTTCGATGGAGCCTAGCATCTTGGAGACATGGTGCACCTTGCTTCTCCTCATGTTTCAATGGAGCCTACCTTGGACAAATGGTGAGCATCCTTCTCTTCATGTTTCAATGGACCCTAGCTTGGACAAGGGGTGGACCTTTCCTTCTCTCTATGTTTTCAATAGAGTTAGCTTGGACAAGTGGTGGACCTTGGAACCAAACCCCCATGTAAAACCTATCATGGTCACTCCAAGTAGTAAGAAAGAATAACCTTTAAGATGTAGCCTTATAGGTTGACAAGTGGTGGACCTTAACACCCACATATATTCCTTAAAGTAAAGTGGTGAATCTTGAGACCAAACCACTCAGGCTACTAGCAATAATAGCTTGGACAAGTGGTGACCTTGAATGTAAACCCCTCATCTACGAAATATCGTGGGTTTAATGTTTTTCGATGGAGCCTAGCATCTTGAGACATGGTGCACTTGCTTCTCCTCAGTTTCAATGGAGCCTATCTTGGACAAATGGTGGAGCATCCTTCTCTCCATG